>NC_135998.1:20415155-20438362 GCF_048128805.1 Centroberyx gerrardi | reverse complement strand
GACCCTTGACCTTTGGAATAGACTTTCCCCAGCTTGAGAGAGGGTGTTGAGTTGGAAAATAGGAACCGTGAAGAGTCCTTCCTCTCTCTCTCTCTCTCTCTCTTGCCTTCATGTCTTCCCCGATTCCTCCTCCCTCCCTCAGTCTCTGTGCCGTCTGATGAAGACAGGGCCATTACAAGTCTGGGCTGAGAGAGGCACACACACACACACACACACACACACAGTGATCTCATGGATCAATAGGAGACTGTTCTCAGGAGCCTCCTCACTATTTACCGATGTTGATAGTGTTGTGTCCAGAACTGAAGGTTGAAAATCCTGTGTGTGTGTGTGTGTGTCTGAGTGTCTGTCTGTGTGTGTGTGTGCGTGTTGCTCTGTGAGTGTCGACTTCTAAGAATAGTAACGACCTGGTGTGTGTGTGTGTCTGTGGAGTCAGACAGAGGTAATGATTAACCTTTCCAGACTGTGTTTCTGGCCCTGCCGCTGCCATGAGAGAAGCACCCAGACTGCTGTCGCCCCTCCCCCTCTCGCCGTCCCTCCCTCCCTCCCTCCCTCCCTCCCTCCCTTCGACCCAACCCAATAGTCTCAGCTAGCCTGGCGTCCACTCCTAAAGACCAGGGACCATTAAAATGCTAGGGTCTCCACAGGGGAGCTAGCACAGTGTGTGTGTATGTGTGTGTGTGTGTGTGCTCAGCCTCCTCCTCTGACCCCCTTTTGGTATGGACTGAAATGTTTTGCATTGTTGTAGTGGGGGGTTTATTTGAAAAAAAAACAGATAATTGTTTTTTTTTTTTTCCTTCTTGTCTTGTCTCGGCTACCTAGAAAACCTGCAAGCATTATGTTCTTTGCATGCGGCCCCACATTAGCTCTCACTAGCCGTGCTTCTTGCAGTTTCTTGCATCTCAGAAAGCGGTCTGTCATCTAGCTCGTTATAATCATTCAGGATCATATGATGTACAGTAAGTTATAAGTTTAAAATAAGAATCAGGGCAAATAGCAGTCGGAAACATTTCAAATATTTGACGTAACTTAATTGACCAGAAATTAATGCCGACATTTCCGCTCTTGTGCTGATAAGCCGAGTGCTTTTCAACAGTGAACTACTAACAGTTCAGCGTCACTGTATTTTGCTTTGTGGTGGATAGGCAGAGAAAGTAGAAAGTAGGTCTGTTTTTTTTTTTTTTGTGGGGGGGGGGGGTTATGGCATACACCCCCGTTCTGGATAAACCAGAATGGGACAGACCTACACAAGACAACTGACAGACAGCAGAGCAGAGCAGAATGGGACGGGGTGACAGATGGCTTCAGGCTGCCAGCTAGCCAGCTTATCTCCAATGAGAAGAAGCCTGAGACAGACAGGCTGAAAGGCCGCTATACAGACAAGCAGGTGGGCAGGCGGACAGATAGACAGACAAATGATTAGATAGGCAGACAGCCAGATACCGGGCAGACAGAGAGGGAGACGGATAGACAGAAGGACGTTCAGACACGCAGACAGACCGTCCTCTAAGTGGCTGGATGTAGACACCATAGACAGGACCGGCTGAGCTGCGGCTCAGCGTGGTGGAAACACAGACGACACTGACGGGACTTTGCCACACTGTCTGACACTACACACACACACACACACACACAAACACCTATGCTAGAAGCACCTGAAATAGTGTCAGACTGCAACATGAGGAGAGAGACAGACAGACACCTCATACCTCACACACATATGCGAAAAAACACACACACAAACACACACACGACACGCACACACACATGCGCCCACAATGTGTTAAAAATTAAAGTTTGGTTAAATGAGCCTTGCACTTGTGACAAGGTGTGTTGATACAAGGCCACTCACATTAGTGTGTGCGTGTGTGTGTGTGTGTGTGTGTGTGTGTGTGTGTTCAGCACTATTACTCATGAGGTGTAAGCTCATCGGCTGTCGGGACAAGCTGTGAACATACTCCTCTCAAGGCTGTGCCCCACAGATGGAAGAGTGTCTCTCTCTCTCTCTCTCTCTCTCTCTCTCTCTCTCTCTCTCTCTCTCTCTCTCTCTCTCTCTCTCTCTCTCTCTCTCTCTCTTTATCTCTCTCTCTCTGCTAATATACTGATTAAGCTTGTTTTTATTCATTATGTTCTGTTTTGTTTACCTTTAGCATGGTTTCTGTATGAGCCGTGCAGCATACTGTAGCTATATTTATTTTAGTTTCATTGTTACACCCCTCCTTCTCTCCCTCCACCCTCTCCTCCCAGATTAGATCCAGTCAGTCTCTTATCTAACTGTGTTATTGAGGTATGGGAAGCATTCAGGGTAGCTGCTGTCACACTGCCCGCACTGTTGGCCAGACAGCCAGACAATCACTTCACTAGCTGACAGCCAGTCCCTTACCGTTGTTTGTTTCCGATCATATTTCTTTGTTGTTTTTCTGGCTCTCTTTGCTCTATATTTTCTTTCTCGTCCTTGCGTCTTCCCTCTCTCTTTTCTTTCTGTCTTCACCCCTCGCTCTTCTGTCCCTTCCTTAGAGAGGGCTTCTCACTTTCTACCAATCTGAGCCTTCGGAGAGGAGAGGAGACGAGAGAGGGGGGAGGGGGGGGGGGGCAGTTAGTGTAGTCCTGAATAGCAGGGTGTTTTCAGGCTGCAATGACAGGCTCAGACAGGCAGCCACTCTAATGACCTCTGACGCCAGGCCCTGTCTCTCCCAGCAATAACAAACACACTGGGCCCCACAGGTGAGCTCCACCAGCAGGCCCTCTGTCAGCTGTTAAGAAAGTAGAGTACGTCCTACTGGTCTATCTATCGACTAAAGTCCCTGTCTACCGCTGTACGCACACACACAGTAGACCCCAGAGGAGAGCTCGTCCAGGAGCTCCTGCCTGCCTCTCCCAGCTCAGAGACACACCAGCCGTCTGACATGAGCCCGACACACACAAGCTACACTTTCTGTCTCTTATCTCGAAGATAGATGCCTTTTTTTCCATTTAGTCCAAGGTAGATAGCCACCTGGCTATCTACTGAGTTTCCCCCAGCGCCCCACGAGGATGGATTTACGATAAACTCCCCAAGGCTTGGCATTGACCAACTTCAAAGTCAACAGTCCCTCTTGTTTTATGGAAGGCGTGCTTTCAGTTTCTCTCTCTCTCTCTCTCTCTCTCTCTCTCTCTCTCTCTCTCTCTCTGTCTCTCTCTTCTCCCACTGTTGTCTTTTTCGTCCCGTTTTTTCTCCTTCTCCCTGCGCCTTAATGAAGGCTAATGACAGGCCATGGCGAGTCTGCTCGGCCCGGCAGAGATCCTGCTCCATTAACGTAGCAGTTTGTCTCAGACGGGACCTTCCAAATTACTGGTTACATTCACAGCCACCGCCAGATGAAAGAGGTGGGGGTGGGCTGTGGGGGTCGGGGAGGAAGGATGGGGGCAACCGAAATGGCTGTGAGAGGCGCTCTGTTCATTTTTTCCCTCGCACATATTTCCCCTCTTTGAGCTATCTTAACCCTTGAATGTGTCTTTCATTGAGGCAGTGCTGGGTTTGAGTGTTTATGTGTGTGAATGAGAGAGAGAGAGAGAGAGGGAGAGAGAGAGAGAGAGGGAGAGAAGAAGTATAAAGCACTGACGTTAGCTGGTTGAAAGTTGTCGCAGTAATTAGGTGATGCCGCTTGTATAAAAGCACGGAAAAGGCTTATATAATTGGGGAGGAAGCAAAGTTGCAAAAGTTACAGACTCAAAGTATGTGAAAAGCATTCCTTCTCTACCCCACCCCATCCCCCCTCCCCTCTTTCTTTCCTCTCTCTCTCTCTCTCTCTCTCTCTCTTTCCCTTGCGCCTGACTGGCTCCCACTTTTTTTGGCTGGGAGTAGCTGGGAGCCAGATTTCTGTGGAATAGAGATATGAGGGGAGAGGGACGGCGCAGGAGGCACACTAAAGGGGGGGGGGGGGGGGGTGCTTGGAAACTGGAGCTTGGCCAATGCTACACTTCTTTTACGCTCAGGGGAAACTTTAGACCAGAGAGAGGCCTAGCTTGTCAACCATTCAGACACCAGGGTCTGTCCGTTTACAGCCTCCGCTCTGTCCACTGCTCTCTGCTTCAGCTAAACTCCAACAGAGAGAGGGAATGGTTTATGTGTTGCACTTTGGAATGGAAGGAAGTCACTTGGTAGTTTCAAGTCTACGGTTTTTATTTTGTTGCTGTTGTCCCTGCTTGTTGGTGAGTGTTCATCTGTGTGTTGAATGGTTCCTGTACTTTTTATAGTTTGGACTAGAAAGTATTGCCCTGTGTGTTTGCATGGACACAAGAGTTCACCATATTCCCTGGACTCTTCTTAGTATATTAATGAAATGGTCTTTTCTAATTTCCTGCAGCAGAGTGAAGCAAGCTGCTATAGAGAGACGATTGGGACAGATTTATAGTTCTTCTTGACGTCAGAACATTGTTAGCCACGCCGCTATAAAAATACAGCGGGCCAGACAGAAGATAAGCATTTAATGCTTAGACAAACATTGCACTGCATGTGGACGCTCGCCTGCCAGTGTCTCAGACTTGCTTCTCTTGTCTGAAGTCCAAGAATTCCAACACGGTTTTCCTGGATGGCAAAAATGAAGGATGATCATTTAGTTTTGGCTCTTGCCTAGAGGCAAACTCCCAGTTTCCCAAACTGTGCTGGGATATGGAAGAGGTTGTGGAGAGGAAGTATGTTTCTATTTAAGTAATCCTTTGCTTTTCACTGCAGTAAGATTTGAAGGTTGTAGTCGATCTGTAACTGAGCAGTCCCAAATCATCACAAGTCCCAAATCACAAGCACTCATCCACTGTTCTCTTGCTCCTCTCCTCCCTTTTTCTTTCTTTCTTTCTTTCTTTCTGTCTTTTTCTCCTTATTTCATGTTGTGCTCTAAAGTCAGAATGATGTCATGTCTTACCTGTGCACCGTTCCAGAGGTGTAACCGTCTCCCTCTCTCTCTCTCTCTTCCTCAGATTCCCTGGCTTTGCAGGAGTCGGGTGAGCGGGCCCATTGGTGCGTGGTGGCGTACTGGGAGGAGAAGACCCGCGTCGGACGCCTCTACTCAGTCCAGGAGCCTTCCCTGGACATCTTCTATGACCTACCTCAGGGGAACGGCTTCTGCCTGGGCCAGCTCTGCTCCGACAACAAGTCCCAGCTGGTGCAGATGGTGCGGGCCAAGATTGGCTACGGCATCCAGCTGACGCGCGAGCCGGACGGGGTGTGGGTCTACAACCGCAGCTGCTACCCCATCTTCATTAAGTCGGCCACACTGGACAACCCGGACTCGCGCACGCTGCTGGTGCACAAGGTGTTCCCCGGCTTCTCCATCAAAGCGTTTGACTTTGACAAGGCCGGCAGCCTGCAGAGGCCGAACGACCACGAGTTCACACAGCAACCTCGCACGGGCTTCACGGTCCAGATCAGCTTCGTCAAAGGCTGGGGACAGTGCTACACCAGACAGTTCATCAGTAGCTGCCCGTGCTGGTTGGAAGTCATCTTCAACACCCGATAGCAGCCACCTTCTTCATCCTCCTCATCCTCACCCTTCTTCCCCTCACCAACAGACTACACCCGCTTTCCTTTTTTGTTCCAGAGGTTCAAAATGAAAAAAAAAAACGTTTTAAAAGAAGAAGAAGAAGAAGAAGAAAATATTAAATTCTGATGGACTTTGTTTAATAAATGACTAAGATTTAATTAAAATAAGAAGCGAAAAAATGTATTTTATGTTATATATAAATATATTATTACTTGTAAATATGAAGACGTTTTATATGCATCATTATTTATGTATTGTGCAATGTGTTGATGAGAAAAAGAAAATAAGATGCACTTTGCTTAATATAAATGCAAAACAAAGAAATGCCAAAATAAAAAAAAATACAAATAACTATCTTGTCCATGCAGTGTATTTCTTATCTTTGATGTTGAGGTGGTTGCATTCAGTTTCATGCTGTTGTCTTCTGCATTGTGCTCAAGTCTGAAATAAAATCCATGTTTCATTGTTCATGCCACCAGTAAATTGGCAAAACATCAACATTAAATGAATGGATCCCCAAGCTTTCTAATTTGGTTTTTGGTGAAGAATACTGTCTCCCCTTTCCATCATTATAACTAAAACCAACACTGGTTCAAGTTTTGCCGCTGAATAACAATAAATGACATCAATTTCCTTTGATTTATAACTTTGGTGTTATACTGTGGATGTCAAACTGAGTTTCCCTCTAAAGACAATGAGCCAGACTGACAGAGCCATAACTTCACTCTTTGTCCCTGTCCTTAAAGGCTCATTAGGCCTTTTAACATTGTCTGCCTTTCTGTCTCAGTTATTTTGGGGTGAGCGTCCCACTTCCTCTCTGTCATTAACTGACTGATGACATCACAGCCAGGAAGCAGTAATGATGAGTTTCAGGATCCAATAAAATCAACAGCAGGGTCGGCTTCCTGGTGGAGCGTCCTTATTATGATAGCTGGAGAGAAAATAGGAAAGTAAGAGGGAAGACAGATATCACGGGAAGAAGTCAATGCTGCATTGTGGGAATTAATACATACTGGACGATGCACTGGAGGACCACTAATGTGTCTGCACAAATAAGGCCTTTTAGATTAGAGACGAGTCTTTTTGCTGTGTCTGCTGGTTACTCCACATGCTGAGATTTTACTGTACCAAACTCTACAAAGTTGGAACATGCTAATGAATAATATTAAACATGTTGATATTTTTAGCAATAGAATTCATTTGAATGGACTCTGAAACACTTATTGTCTGTAATGGGCATGACTTGCCATTTACTAACAGAGAATTTGATCTAATTATCCCTTATTCCATAATTAGAAATAATTTATTTGATATTAGAGTAATGGATTGAGTGCAATAGTAGATGTTTGTTATATTTATAAAAACAAGGTACATACAACTTCCACCGTCATTGAGGTCAAATAAAATAGCTGATTTCTTTTTTAGCTGACCCTGTCTGTGTGTGTATGTCTGTGTCTCTGTGTGTGTGTGTGTGTGTGTGTGTGCTTGTATGTGTGTGTCTGTCTGGGCCTCGTCCTGTTGCTAGTCAGATGGGTGTCTGCGAAGGGGATTACTACTGTAAGCCTGCTTTACTCACACACACTGTCTCAAAGACCTACATTCACAAGACCCACTTTCCACTCCGTCCAACCCCCATCCTCCCCTCCGTCCAACAACACTTTTAAAAAGCTTAAATTCTATTTACAAAATGAGTGACGAAAAACAAAATATTTTGTGCCAGTGACAGGGAGGTGGAACCACGGCTGAAACGGAGCTTGATCCGGTCTGTATCCTTCCTCCCGGTCCTTTCAGCGTCTGGCTGCTCTGAACCACAGCTGTTATAAAAGGCTTCTTAGCAATCGTAGGCTGTCGACCTGCAATCGACACAAAACCTTCAGTGCATTTTCCAGCATAATCTCACCTCACCTTTCCCTGTCCCCGGAAAAGATACACTACCACCATTCAGGTTATTGTTCACCACCTATATTTATCAGTAATCACAACCAAGCCAAATCATTCCTTAAAAACAACAACATATAACACTGAATGACTAATGACAGCAAAAAAAGCAAGAGAGTGGCATCAACACGGATAAACAGGACGGCCAATATTTGTGGTTGACCGTATTCTTTACCTTCTCCTTTCTTAATGTCTCTGTTTAACGAAATGTTTGTATGTACTATGAAAATCCGAATGAAAACCTGAATGACAAAAAGCAAAAATATTACACCGTGAAGTATTTTGGAGCGGGATGGGCAGGTCTAAGCGTGCGGAGGGTGTGGCCACGCGGTGGGACCCTGTTCCTTGGCATCATGCTGCCTGTACCCTCGCAACAATAATCCCTAACCCTGCTAATACAACTAAATCGGCTCGAAGCTTTGTGTGTGTGTGTGTGTGCGTGTGTGTGAGTACATGTGTGTATATGTGTGTGTGTGTGTGAGAGATGGTCTTATATCCATGACTTCCCTCAGACAGGGTGACCCTGATTCCGCCCAGCAATAATTCCATTCAAACTATATGACTGATTTCAGCAACAACTCTAGTCGGCACGAACATGTGAGGGTGTTTACTGTGAGAACCTTCTAGGAAAAATGTGGCTGCGAGGGTACAGGCAGCATGATGGCAGAAACACACACACACACACACACACAAACACAAAGCATGTTCATTCCCCAGAGCTGTCTAGGCGCATGAAGACTGGACAATGTGTATAGTGCAGAAATGTCAGGGTGTTTTCAGCATGTTTGTGTACATATGTGCTCCTGTGTGTGTGTGTGTGTGTGTGTGTGTGTGTGTGTTTGTCAGTATGTCACTACCAAACTATCCAAACAGCCAAACCTTTGACCAAGCCTAAGCTACATACATCTGGGCCTCTTTTTCCCCATCATAGTGAGTTTTGTATACGGTTGTGTGACCTGAGCAGTGATATTACATCTTGGGGAACAGAGGTAGAAGCTGAAAACACAACAAAACATCTTGCAGGCTTCTTGAACTGAAGGAGCGTTAAGTCGCCGTCCCCAAACTGTTTGTGGAATACCGACAGTGTTCAATTACAGTAATGAAGAAATCTGAAAGAAGCTTTGTATTGTTTGTTCACCCTTACTGCACAGTTTCCCCCAAAGCAAAAATACCGTCTTTGTTTCACTGACCTAAAATGCTATGATTTGTATTCCATAATATAATGAAATGTATAAAATATCCGCCTGCATGTTGGCTAATCCTTTGTCTGTCTGTGGTAAACACACCCCAACAATCTATGGCAGGTCAGCCAATGTGTGTGTGCATGTGTGCGTGTGTGTGTGTGTCTGTGTGTGTGTGTGTCTGTGTGTGTGTGTGTGCAGACCTAGGGGGGTTGGGAGGATTAACAGGGTTGTGGTCTGGGGTGTTACAGCCTGCTAAGGTGGGTTAGTGGAGGTTGCATGTGGTTGCTTTTTGTGTCTGTATGTGCACAACGGTTTTTCACATCTGGATTTATTTTATTCTAATTACAATGTCATCTGGCATATAAATTAACCATTGTAAATACCTTCTTGATTTTTTAATTAATCCGTTCTGGTTTTATCTGGTGTGTGAATCACCTTTAATTGCATTCTGTATGTGAGATATCCAATATATATATACATATCAAAGGATTGTGTGCATGTTTTGTCCATGCATTGGTGTGCTTTGTGTCATATATTATTTGTGCCTGTTTGTCTGTGTGTGTCCGTATGTGTATATGTCTTTGCATATATTTGTATGCATGTGCATGCATGCATGTGTAGATGCAACACAAAGTCCTCGTCTGTGCCGGTAGACACAAAGACAACCCCTTCATCCCCCCATCCCCCTCTTCCTCCTCCCTGGAGGGAAGATAAGACACTTTACTGTCTGTCTATCTGCCTGCTCCCAGCAGGAGGGGGGTGGGGGGTGGGGGGTGGGGGTGGGGGGTTGTGGAGGTGGCGGGTGGGGGTGGTCTAGCCGTGTTTACAGGCTGGGTGTGTGGCTGGGGGTTGGGGCTTTAAAGAAGGGGACAGTCACTTCTGGCATTCTTATGCTTATTTGGCCCCAGCATGCCCTGCAGTCATGTTTTTCCTGACCTCACTGAATCACTGGAAAACACACAGAAACACATACAGACAACTCAGTGATGCTTATGTGCACACATGCGCGCATGCACACGTGTAAAGTAAAAATACTGATAAGACTGATTGACTGTGTGAGTGCATTTCTTAATGCTACAATCTACAATTTGTGCTCCAGTGCACCCGGGCAAGGAATTGCAGAATATACGCCTCCGAATGTTTTCCTGCATTTGGGCAGTGGCAGCTTATTTCCAACACTTCATTCAGTTAATTTAATGTCAGCTTGAGAATGTGGGAAAAAAATTCTCTGAACAGGTATGTTATATTATTCTCCTTGGTCTCTACTACACCAAGGATCTAAGTATTAAAATGTGGATGTTGTTAGTGATTGCATTGTGGTGAAGTAAAAGAAAAGATTTAGATATTACGTTAATCACTACATCTAAATGAGGAAAACCATTACCATTTGCAAGCTAATAATGGTTATCAGTGATTTCTCCATATGACAGGATGACAGCTCCTCCAGCCTTGGCAGCGCAGATCCAACCATGATCCTCCGACTTTGAATAGAACGCAGCGTAAGTTATAAGATAGGTAGCTAGCAGAGAGAAAACATTTGATAGTAACAAATGCTACACAGTGGAGGCTGTACACATTATTTCACCATCCAGCGTTACAACAGGAGAACCCCAAAATGGATTGCTGGCAAGCTAGCATGCTGGCACTAGCATGGTAATGACACCAAATTTTCACTAATGTAGCAAGCACCCGTCCTTACCTTTAAGTTGACCCGGAGGCGTGGCTACTGCACTTTGCCCCACCGCCCGCTACAACACACTGTTTACAGAACAAGCACAGATGATGAGGGCGCATTTTCATCAATCGCAGATTGTAGCTTTAAACTATAAAATGGGCTTCGGTCTGAACTTTTTACTGAACTTTGGTCCCAGGGCAAGACCACATTTGTGCAGTTTGTATATTGGCCATAAAATGTAAAAATGTATAAGAAGGTGGCATTGACAGCATCGGGGCTATGGCACAGACAGTATAATGGACAGGTTTGGGCAGATTTGGTATGCTTACATACACACACACACATGCACAAGTATATTTCCATATACCAAAATTTAAATTCAATATCAATTTCTTAGAAACTTGTCTTGCGTTCTAAGCACTACAGTTTCACATAAGTACAGTTTCACATAGTTGCACATGACGATCAGACACCATGCATACCTCATAACATCGATCCATATCTACATGATGTGCACAACCCTAATGCATATAATATATAACACAGCTTAGCTTGAGCGTGGGACCCATCAGGAGTCCCTCCCACCCAACACCCTGCACATCAGAGACTCAGACTACATCCACCCTTCATAAGTCAAGATCCTTACTTTGGTGCAACTTTTATTGTCTCAGAAGTGACATTCTTGAATGGTGATGTAATTTGGCTACATTGCTCTCTGATGTGGGGAAGTTGCAGCCAGTAGATTAGTGTGTGTGTGTGTGTGTGTGTGTGTGTGTGTGTCTACAGTCTGTTCTCTGCTCTACATGTGGCTGGCTGACTTTACGTTGCTGGCAGGTCCGGGTCATGGGGGAGAGAGGGTGGTGTTGACTGTAAACCCCAGACTGTACAAACACTACAAGAAGAATTAGAATCAAATGTATTGATCCTCTGCGTCTTAGCAGTTACTGGTGGACAGCACACACTGCAGCACACACGTCTTATCACACTGTCAGTCAAGATTGTGTACACTCACTGTTTTCAGCCAGTCTCTCCACCTAGTACACAATATTGAAAGATGCGAAAAAGTGGGGTGAGGAGCGAGAGCGAATAGGGGTGTGTGTCTGTGATAATGCATCACCCATCTCTACTTGGGGTCGGTAACAATTTTCTGATCACAAAGTCTTTGGTGCTGCCAAAGGTGAAATACCTGCCTTGACATCAAAGATGGAGGTGTGGCCAGAAGTGCAACACGGTTGAAAGTTTCATCCCACAGAGAGCAGTGCAGCAATGATTTTCTGCCCCTAGAAGCAGATGCAGGACTTAGAAAAATGTTGAAATCAAGCACAGGATTAATGCTATTCACTATATAGAAGCCATAGCCATGTTTACAGCTCAGAAACTGTTATTTAGGGCTGAAGGTCTTGATATAAAGAGACAATGCAATAAATAGTTGTCAGTTGTCAGTTTTGATTAACAAGTAAAAGGTTGTTTAGTGTTGCTTCCTCTAGTTAAAAATTTTCATCTTTTGCTGACCTTGAGGAAGATCCATGCTTTTATTTTACTCACAACAGGAAGTCAGGGAATCTCTCTCATCTGCAGTCAACGTAAAATGCAGCAGCGAGGCTTTCAATCCCTCCAAAAAAATACACAGGATCATATTACCTCTACTTTATCAGCACTACACTGGTGCTTAGTTTTAAAATTCATATTAACATTTTACTGATTATTTTCAAGGCACAGCTATGTTTGTTCTTTAGCCTCATCTCAGACCTTCTAACTCTTCAGACCTTCTGTTTTATTATTATTATTATTGTTATTATTGTTATTATAGCTGGGACATGATGTACATGGTCAGATTCAGACATCTTAGTGGAATGCAAAATGCCACAAGGGACAGGTAGGGGTTGGATCATTGAGAAACAGGTTTGAGGGGAAAAGACTGAGATTATAGACGTAAGCAGCATTTTTATTTAATTTTATTTTATTTATTTTTTTAGCACATCAGTCACCAAATTGTGCACAGTTTAATTAGGAATTTGTCTATGTGTTTGGGAATTTGTCTATGTGTTTATTGCATATCTATTGCACATCCGAGGAGCAGGTGGTTTTGTATCTTAAGTATTTAAGTATAATCAAGTTACGCTCTTTGAAATGAATAAATGATCAGTTTAACTTAATAGCCTATGGATTTTGGAGGCAAACTAATCTGATTATGTTATGAGTTCTGAGTAACATGCGAGATTATGATACTCGCTAAAATTTTGAGCACACAAGCCACAATCTGCACATTGCACTTTGAACATAACCTTCACAATTCTGGTGCGGTGTTACACCACATATATGAAGTACGGTGACATGCTCCCCACCATGCCATATTATATTGTACATGCAAATAACAGATTCCCCAATCTCTGATCTCCCCTCTGATCTCTCTCAGGCAGACGAGACCACACTCCATCATTCTCTCATATCAATGTATGTCATCTTATTGTATTTTCCCCCCGAACACCCACTGACACATATCATATCAGCCCATATCATCACATACCCCCCCTCCTCCAGTGCTCTCTCTATCTGTATATATATATATACACAGTATGTACGTATTATTACTATGATAAATCAAGAGGGAAGTCAGTGAACACACAGGACAAACCCAGTGAAATATGATTGATAGGCGCAATATCAGCATGGGACAGGCTTGATATGACTACAATATTCTTCGCCTTTCTTTTTCAATTACGTTACACAAGAAGAACCATTTCCTCGCCTGACTCCTGATTATGAATTGCGCTGTGCTCCGTCCTATTGGGCCGTCCTCCCAGAGGCCACAAACCCTCCGCAGAGGAACGGCGTCGGTGTCAGCCTCCCTGACGCGGAGCTGACTTCAATAAAGCAATAGGAGAATCAAAGGGAACAATGCGCGGAGACGAGAAGACGCTCAAGAGAAATATGAGCACAGGGCGCTGCAATACATCCAAGCCGGCATGCATGAAAATTAAGTGTATGTGCTTGCATTCACACGTTTGTGCATGGACACACACACAGAAATCTGTACAAACACTGATGCTGTAATGCATTGGTTGGTCACCGTGAAAGAACATAACGTCCTGCTGCAGTATCATACAGGAACAGTGCAAAACATGTGGACATGTGAGCAGCTGATCTGATGTCCATTCAGCCGTCTGTAACGGCGTTCCTTCCAGCAGGAGGGTTACGGAGGAGGTCGGGGGCTAAACCACTGTTACCACAGCTCTCCTCGCAGTTTGGTGTGTGTGAGGCGACAAATGCCTCCATGTGGATTACAGCATTTCTGGCATTTTACAGCCAGGTTAGCACTACAGCGGCAACACAAACCTCAGCCACAGTCTGAGCCACTGTCCAAACTCTGAGTCTCCAAGTTGTGTTGAATGGGGCCCGTTTTTTTTTTTTTTTTTAATAGACAAAGCGTTTGTGATGGGAAAAGGAAGAGGAAATGTTAAGAAGTGGGGGCAAGTGAATGTGGTAATTTGAGAAGAATGTTTTGAGTTAAGAGTTGGTTTAAGACTTGACTGGAGATCTGTTGAGTTTGTTGGTCTGTGTGTTTATGTGTGTATCTCTCTGTGTGTGTGTGTGTGTGTGTGTGTGTGTGTGTAATGCTGACTGTGTATAATTCCTGTGTGGATTGGAGTAAATGAGGGCTGTGGAATGTGAGTCGGGGGTAATCATGGCAGACCTGCAGGAGTAACCAGAAACCCACGGCCAGACTTCACAGGGCCGGGACTCCCTCCACCCCCGACAGACAGGAGACACTTAGACTGGGACCTAAAGACCCCTCTCTCCTTTTCCTCAAACCTGCCTTATGTTGTCCAACCTCCCTCCTCACTCTAAACATCTCATCATGTTCATTATGCTCTTCCGTGTTTATTAGCACTGTGTTTTTGAAACTTAGCACTTCTTAAAGGACAATTCCAGCGTGATTGGATGTTTTTGCTCATTTTTTTGCATTTTCCAATCCCTTTAATGTAAATTGTTACATGCATGCGCCTCGATTACAGATATTTTCAAATCAGCTTTGTCACACCTCTGGGTCTCATTCACTCCTAGTCAATTCCAAACGGTGACTTCTAATCTGATCGGTAATGGTAATCCATCACTGTGAATGCCACCAATCGTGTTTTGCAAAATTGCATCAGAAAGCGAATATCAGGCTATAAACTTTTACATTTTGAAAAATATTTCAGTCATTGAAAATGAAACATAAATTAAAGCTAGATTTTACACAATTATGGCTTAAACTTGCCGTCTTCTTCTTTATTGGGAGTAACTCATAATATTTTGACAGAGTTTGCTTTGTTTACTGTTTATGTAAAACAGTAAGGGAATGCAGGAAATGAACGAAAACTGCAATCACGCTGGAACTGTACTTTAAAAAAAACAAACAAATGATGATGATGGTAGTGGTGATGGTGAATGTGCAATTATCTGCTTTTTGCACATATGGTAAGTCACTCAGAATAAGAGTGTAGGAGGCCTTTGGTTAATATTGACACGTTTAATTTTGCAGTTTGGTTTATGTCCTTAGTTCATTTATTTAATTTATAGACAGGTAGACAATGGATTTATGTCATGGATTGCTAATGTTAAGAAAATGCTCTTATTTTGAAAAGCTTTACCTGTCACTAACCTGTTGACAATAAACTTCTCTTCTCTTCTCTTCTCTTCTCTTCTCTTCTCTTCTCTTCTCTTCTCTTCTCTTCTCTTCTCTTCTCTCCTCTTCTCTTGGATAGTGAGAGTCTATCTTTTATCAACAGAGGAACAGCCTCAAAAACAAACACAACTGAACGCAGAGGCAGACTGGAATACAGTGTGTAAAGTGCAGACAGACTTGAAATGTGGTGAGAGCACAAGATGGGCCTGGGCTTTTGTCTGGTGGGTCACATGACATATTTAACTGAACTTTGGTCCCAGGGCAAGACTGCATGCATTTGTGCAGTTTGTGTACTGGCCCTCAAATGTATGAGAAGGCAACACACACACAAACACACACACACACACACACACACACACACACACACACACACACACACACACACACACACATAAAGGAAATGGGTGATCTTTATCATAGATTCTGGATCAGACCGCGACCTCGCTGTCTTCCTCCTCGCAACATCCTGTCTGATCTTAGAGAGAGAGAGAAAGGGAGAGGGAGAGGGAGAGAGAGAGAGAGAGAATAAGAGAGGGAGAGAGGAAAGGAAAGGAAGAGAGAGACGGGGTGGGGGCAGAGACAGAGAGAGAGTAGGATGTTATATAGAATGGGAGAGAGAGAGAGAAACAAAAAGTGAGAAAATACCAGAAATGGCATTGCAGGGAAATATACAAAAAGCTGATTGTTCCCATTGCTAGAGAACATAACATCCGGCAGTGACAGTTTGCCTTGCTGCCGCCAACTTTTCCACCTTGCTGTCCCACCCCTTGTCAGTGACTTTCTGCTCATTATTCAGAACCATGTGGTCGATTCACCCGCACAAAACCCGGGCCAACAGCTGCCATTTGCTGGCAAACATTAGTCAGTGTAGTTTCTTGGGCTGGCGGTGACACTCACACAGAGCAGAGCAGAATAGACAATTAACAGCAGCATGAAATCTGAATTTTCTGTCTGATGCCACTTTATGTTTGTCAGATACAACAGAAACATCTGTTGTGTGTCTGTGTGAATATTGAATATTTTCTAGGTCTGCACATGTTTTTCAGAAAGTTCTAGTACCTAATTGTGAAATTAATTGGTATAATCACCGTAAACAAATGAGACCATGGTGGAGACGATTGGTACAGCCTCTATTTCACACCAGTGATATAATTAGTGCTAGTGTTTCTCAATATAAGACTACATTTCCCATAAACCCAGTTGCTTGCTGTCCAATGTCCCGCAGAATCCCAGTGGGACCCAGCAGCACACAATGTAAGAGTGTAGAGGCTGCCAAACGTATTGGCGACAGTCTGTTTTGTGTGCAGTAATTATGCTAATGTTTCTAATCGAATGTGTTAAATGTGTAATGTGTTGATGTTAAGATGCTACTTGCAGCACCTTTAATTTGCTATGGTGCCTGCTGATGCAGTCACTGTATGTTTGGTGGAGTAAAAAGCTAAAGTATAAGCCTGTGCACTGTAGAAGACTAAACACTGGACTGCAAAAATCATCTTGTTGCACAACTTTAACTCAAATTGAAATCTAGAAAACAGAGAAAGAGTATAATCTGTGACAAGTCATGGACCTGCTCCACTGACAATGAATGTGAGGTTTTTCCATCATAGCTCTACGGCTGACTAGAAAAATTAAGCTGTGAAAACTGAAATGTGAAATAAAAGTGATAAAAAATAACAGAATGGCTTAATTTGACAAAATAAAGTAATATACCCCAAGTTTAAGAATCTCCCATGCCCTAAAAAACAGTTAAATGAAAAAAAAGTCAATGTAACATTTTAGGTGCAAGATTTGTTGACTGCTGTCACACATGAAGAAATAAAGAAGCAACAATACTGGATGGAAGAAAATCACTTCAGATACCCATTCTGTCCTAATTTGATAGTGATTGTTCTACAGTTAATGTAATGAAATTAAATGTATCACCTTCCAATAAAGCACACAAATAATTGAATGAAAACAAAAAAAATCACCCAAGCAACATCAGTAATGGACTGTGATCTCCTGGACTAATAAATGTGGAGTGAGCGATTCAAAAAAGTCCTCATGAAGAATTGATCCAGGAGGGAAAATTTTGCGAGTGTTTGACACAAGCAAGCAGAGATTTAACACATATATGTATGCACATATAGGTGTGTGCATGGGTATGTGTACATGTGCACACACACACACACACACACACACACACACTGTAGTTTAGACTCTTTCTGCTGTCTTGTACAGTAGACCCTGGGGCCTTGTTATATGAAGAGCCAGATCAAAGCGTAGTGACGATCCAGGCAGGGAGAAAGAGAGCGCTTGAAATATAGAGAAAGAGATACAGAGAGAGAGAGAGAGAGAGAGAGAGAGAGAGAGAGGATGAGTGCAAAGACATCTCCAACTTCTGCTTTCACACTAATTAACTGATCGCTCCATGCCAGAAGAACAAAAGTAACAGAGAAACTTTCGCCTATTCATCATTTTCAGTCTTGAGTGAGTGACGACTAAAGATCTAGTTTCTCCTTCGCTGCCGATTCGGTCGTCGTCTATTCTACATGCCCTTAATCTTCTTTGGACTGTCGCCCACATCCACTGTTCAGGTTGTTTATAAAGAGAGAGAGAGAGAGAGAGAGAGGGAGAGAGAGGGAGAGAGAGAGAGGATACAGAAATCCACACAAAGCAAATAGTCCTAGACGGCAAATCAAGATCTCCTCCGCTCCATCTAATTCTTCGGCCCCGTGTCTTTCCTCTCCCTCTGTCTCTGCCTTTCTCTTTTTCTCTCCTCTCCTTTCCTCCCTTCGTCTTATTTTCCCCCCTCTCTCTCTGGCTCCCACCACCCTTTTCCCATTTCTCCCACCTCTCCTCATTTCTCCTCTCTCGCTCTCTTTGTGAGTGGTCTTTTCCTGTTGCCCTTTCTAAGCACGTGCCAAGAGCGGTGACGTACTTCCACGTCTCACCGGCCAAACAAACACGCAGGCTGATGGAGAGACTCTGAGAGAAAGAAGACAGAGACGGGGAGAGAAAATGAAACATAGACTGAACATTCAGGTTTGATACCAGAGAAAGTCCTGCGAGACAGAGACAGTTTAATTTAATTGTAGGCCATATATTAAGATAGTCGATGCAATGTGTAAAACATACATAAAAAGACACTAGATAGAAATATGTGGCACATATTATGTCATGCTATCAGCAGAATCAATAGATAATTTCCCACCTACATTCAATCCTGGGAGTGTAATCTCATTTTCATCCTTGAGAATCACTCGAAAAGGTATGTGTTAGCAGAGGAGCATGACAAATGTCACATATGCAGGAAATTGTGGTGATAACACCTTTGGCCTTTTTCATTTTCTCTTTAGATGTTCTTCAAGTGGAGGCCAAGCTATGAATCAATGACTGCCTTGTGCTTGGTTTGAGATCAACGGCTTTCAAAAGCTCACATAAAAAGCCCACTCACACTTTCACTGAGCAGTTTATTTAATTTTTTGCCAGATTATGAACATCATATTGACAAACATCTTACTCCAGATCAATTTGGTCACACTTGACAGAGCTAATTGCACATTGTCTGGTAGTGAGCAACCGGGTGCTCTTTCAGTTTAAACCATTTTTTCTCTCTGTTGCACATCATCCTTTCGTTTGTGCAGCGATGCCTGACATTGAATGCTACTGAATGAAACGTTTGGAGAGAGAATTTAGCCGGTGAAGCGGATGCTGGCTCTCATCCAGTACCTGCCATCTTTCATTTAGGCAACAGGGTTTCTGAGAACAATCACAGATGGATGGAGAGTGCTGACAAGCTTTGTGCGTGACGTGTGAGTCTCCCTCTATAAGCAGCCTGAGAACATTTTCCACATTCCAACATTCTGCCATTCCTTTCTTTATTAAAAATGCTCATAGTTGATAGAGGCATGGCCATTAGGTCTACTGTATTACTGCATTTTACAGCAGATCCAGTATTGAAAGTGGATGGAGAGAATCGTGGCAGGATTGCCAGCATCCTCTCCAGGATCCGGATATCGTACATAGATATCATAAGATGGCTGCTTGTGTTATTTCTGCTGCTAGAGAAATCTTTGTGTAGCCCATGGCAGACTGTCTCATCATAAACACTTAACTGCACAGCATCAATCTACTAGTCAATAAGCAACACAATACGGCAGGATACCAAATTATATGCTGTCAGTTTCTTCGGACATTTTGCCTGTATGCTGTACCGTCATCAACAGCTGCTCTTATGGAGGAAATGTTTCATGGCTCCAGTTCCTGCAGAACAGATGACATGATATGTGATTAGACATTGATTTACTTTGTTGTGCCGACACACAGACAGTTTTGTGCGATGCCTTCCTCAGCGTGTTTGCATGGTATACTTTAAGATCCATTATTACAGTTGGATATTCGAAGTTGAAGTTTTTACATTTTAAAACTGCACAGTAGCCCTTCAGCCAAACAAATGCAACTTTCTTTCGGGCGTCTGTACTGTTCCCACCTCATCCACTTGAACGGTCTGAGGCGGGAAGTAAGAGATTCCAAGTGGAAAGTGTCCCAGTTCCCAGATTGTCTTGAACGCACCGTTAGACCACTGTGTTTTGGGAAGTTTCCCCACATCATCTGTGTGCCGGTGTTGTAATCAGAATCAGAATCAGAATCAGAATCAGGTTTATTGCCAAGTAAGTTTTCACAATACAAGGAATTTGCCTTGGCATGTAGGTGCATACAATAAACATGGAGAAAAATAAATTAGAAGTAAAAAAGTACTGCAAGTCAAAAAGTCAAGAACATAAATATAAAAAACAAAAATAGAGATATTTACAATACAGAATATGAAAAAGTATAATAAAAAAATGTGCAATATAGCTGTTTTTAAAGTGAAATGAAAAAAACCCCACTAGATTAAATTTATACAATGAGAGCCTACGTTTTTCAAATAAGATCTCTGTTGAAGCTCTTTGTTAAAACTGAACTGTAGAAGAAGGTAATGTATCAGTGAAGCAAACTGGACACACACATGCACGCACGCACGCACACACACACACACACACACACACACACACACACACACATGCGCGCACACACACACAAACTCAAAGTTTGTTCCCTGTGAGTTTTCTTCTGGAGCGGTAATGGATTTAACAAACCCTGCAGATGAGATGGATGGGACAGCTTGACCATCGCCGAGCCCAAACACAGTCATTAAAGTGGCTTGCTGTGTACCTTGGACGAATTGTCCATCTGTGCACAGAAATTGCAAATACCTTACACAAGTTTGTTTCATCTTCATAGTTACAGTGACATCTTCATTTGTTATTTTATAGAAAATTAGAAAATATTTTTTGTGATCAGCTGTTTTCCATTTCCAATTACTGTACAATCCAGCATGTACAACAACAACAACAAATATGCAACATGCCATCACCTTCCCCAACCCCGACCTGACACTGAGGCAAATGTGAATAATGAATAAACAAAAGATAAAGAACACTGAAATAATGAGAAATTGAAACAAAAAATAAGAAGAAAATCTTTACATTGATTTAAGTTCATCTTGTTTATTCATGTTTATATTTAAAACCTCTGAGTTTGACACGGTTTAAATTCTGTATGAAGTAACAGAAATGACAAAAGTTAGAAAACTGTAAATGAAAGAGGGAAAGACCTTTTCCTGAGCTCAAAGACACAAGACTGTATACAGAAAGCAAGGCAAGATGTTGAAAAATGGCTAAAACCTTCTCTGGCTGGGAAGATATTCAAAGCCGTTCCAGGGCGTGTATGCAAAAAGTCTCTCAGAGTAATAATACTAATCTAGGATAAATAGTCACGTCACATGAGTTTGTAACCTGGGGGTTTCAGTTCAGACATCTTTTTTCTGAGATACTGTTCTCATAAAATACACAGCAGAGGTTCTCGGTCCTGGCCCTCAGGACCCACAGCCCCGCTGGTTTTCATTGTAGCCGTCTAATCAGGGACTGATTTACACCTGGGACACCAGATAAATGCAATTAACCACCTGGTAGGATAGAGAAGTAGCAGGGCTCCCGGCCCCGAGGACCAGGACTCAGACCCACTGCTCCGTAGCACCGCTATCCACTTCAAAGAGCCACTGAAGAACTAGGGCTTCTCTGTGTGACAGACAGCTGTATCGATTGCCAATAGACACCTAAGGAATGTCTTAACGCTAAAGGGAAAGAAAGCTTAAAAGATTAGTACTGAGTGGGAAAATAATGAATTATGTAAATACTTAACAAGGAATCACATACTAAATGTCGAAAAATGTTTTGCCAGTGAGATCAATGGTTGTGCTTTGTAATAAACCCTTTGCTCTGAGGACTTCTCTGTCCATCAGCCACGGTCCGAGGCCACCAGCCACGACCTTTAGAGAAGAGGAGGACCGATACCGATTATGGGATGTGACGCCCTCTTAAACACAACAATCCAAATCAGCTTGGCATTTTCATAAATAACCCTAACTCAAAATGTGGTACATTTTACTCCTCTGCATGTCAACTTTCCAAATGGAAACTAACCTTTTACAGCTTCGAAGGGAACAGTGAGTCAATTTGAGAATGATGTAACGAGGTAAAACCATGCTGAGGTGGTCCTTTAAACTCACCACAGAGACTCATCACACTAATCAATATTGTGATGTTGTCTCCTTTGCTTTCCTGAGTATTAGGCTCTTTGTAACTATTCACAGAAACACACACTTTCATAATTACCACTGTACGATCGCCGTGTGAAGCTGGGTGTCTCACAGCTGGATACGAGGAAAGGTCATTACATACTGTGATGGAAGAATTCGGACAGAGAAACCGCGCGCAAACACACACACACATACAATTATGTGGGCAGGTGTGAGGGAGCGGGAGAAGAAGAGGACGTAGACAGAGAGCAGAAAGCCCTGTGTAGATGAAAGCTATTTGTGGCAGAGACAGAAACAGCGGTGAGGTACCGGCGCTGGTGCAGCTGGCTATAAACAAAGTCAAAGTGATGTCTCAAGCATCAGCACACAAGGCATGAAAACTTAAACAGCAGAGGCAGACATGGCGAGATTAGAGAGCGGCGTCGAAGAGAACGCTCTGCATCTACTAGACCACTCACGGCTGGATTCACTCCCACACACACACACACACACACACTCATACTCACAAAAAAAGTAAAAAAAACAACAAATCCTGTTCATATAACGAAATCCCCTTTGTTAGCGGAGGAATTTATTCATGGGTCTGGGGTCTATCTGGGCCATGTAAGGTTTTATCAAACGTTTGGCGAGACACCAGAGAGAGCTATCCTTTGATTTCCCTGATCGAGATGGGGAGCTGGGGTACGGAGGATGAGGGGAAGGAGAGAGAGGATGATTGAGGATGGGTTGAGGGATGTTTAGGGTGCCCCGAAGCTAAAAAAAAATAAAAAACATAGAGAGAAAACTGGGGAAATCACAGTCTCTGCACTCTCATCCCCCACCTACGCACACTCACATGCACAAACACACAAACACAACACCCTTGGGGATTGTGATGTACAGCAGGAGAAGTTAGAGCAGTGCACACATAGACACACACACACACACACACACACACACACACACACACATACACACACACATATTCACATGCACACTGTTTGTGCAGTCCCATCAGATATGAATTCAAAAAGGCATGTAACAACCACTGGCAGAAACATGCTTTGCTTAGCTGACCGTGGTAGAATAACATACTTTGTTTAGTTGCAAAGAACCTAATACTCAGAAAATTAGTTTGTATTGATTAGTGTGATGAGTCTCTGTGGTGAGTTTAAAGGACCACCTCAGCAAGGTTTTACCTCGTTACATCATTCTCAGGTTGACTCACTGTTCCCTTCAAAGCTGTAAAAGGTTAGTTTCCATTTGAAAAGTTGACATGCAGAGGAGTAAAATGTACCACATTTTGAGTAAGGGTTATTTATGAAAATTGTAAAATGGCACAAAGCTTACTTTCCATCTTAAATCCTTCAATAATGGTAATATTCTCAAAAGGTAGCCTATAAGAAAAAAACAAACAAAGAAAAATCAGAATTTCAACTATGTTTATTTTAGTCTCATTTAATCGGCTTATATACATGAAATAGAAACATTTTAGATTTAAGTTTCTAGGTCTGATTTGAGTGAAAGCCGGGGCTGGAATATGCAACGACTGAACCAAAATGGATACGAGAGAGGGGGATACAGCTCTGGTGTTGCTAAGCAACTGCATGCCTCAAAGTCC
>NC_135998.1:20310155-20407655 GCF_048128805.1 Centroberyx gerrardi | reverse complement strand
CTCCCTCTCTCTCCCCTGTTTTCTCCTTAACCTGAAACCCAACCTCCAAAAAGCAGCACCTCTAAACTCATCAACAACTTGCTACATAAGCAGATACGCCCATTAGTCTGACTTTCTTTCTCCCAAAGTCTCATACTCTGGTCGCTGCCCCAATTAGATGTGCTGATGCTCCATCTTGGCTCCTTATGATTGCATTTAGACGTATTTGATACACCTACCAAAAGGCTAATTCATCTAAAAAGCATTTTCATGATTTGCAGAAACATAAATCAAAGTCTTCATCATTCTTCATGAGGCTGAAGAATTCAATTTGAAATCGAAGAGACGTACGTGTCAGATTTGATGATCTAATTCTAAACTAAAAAGTTGGATATGGTAAGATGCTGTTTCTTTTACATTTCCAAACGCTATTATCCTCTTACACGTAATGCTAGACAGGAGCTTAATTCTTAAATTGAAATTATTCTTAATGGTGCAGGTAAGTTGGGTTTGATTTGCTTGCCTCCACATCTGGTATTTGAGTGTCTGGCTTTTTGAATCTATGTCACACCTCAGTCACCTTACTTAAAAAAAGGCTATATATAATTCAAATACACCTTCCCCTGTGTTAGTCAGCTTGCAGTAGTAGATATGTGTGTTGACACATATCAGCCAAACCCGTGGCTCTGCAATAACAGAGGGCTGAACAGGTTTTTACACCTGTATGTTAATTCTGACACTTTGGTGTTTCTCTTGGCTCGGAGCTGAGTGCCAAGACAAACTGGAGTTTAATTACTGGCCAGGCAGTCACTCCCCACACACATTAGACTTTAGTGTAAGTACACACAAGAGGGGAAGGTGGATCAAAGTACCGCATGGATTAAAGTAAACAGCTCTCTCGCTCTATATCCGTCCCTCCCCATCTCTCCTTCTCTGACTCACGGAGATATTAAAATAATTTACGCATCTGACCTGTCTATGTCTGTTTCCCTGTCTGAGCCCATCTCTTCAATCTGCTCTCCATCCCCTGACTCCCCCTCCATCACCCTACCCTTTACCATCCGCCCTCTTCCATTCCTCCATCTGCCTCGATCTGGCTGCTAAAAAACACATATGTGAGATGACTGCTTTATTAATAATTCAGATCAATAGCATCAACCATTAGAAGAAGACAAAACACATGCCAGAGGAGATGTGAGCCGTAATGGTCGTGTTCCACAGTGACGAATCAATAACTTAATCAATCTGTCTGGGAGAGGCATGAATGATGATGAGCAATCTAGTCTAATTATCTCAATATAACCAGCACAGCATGACTATATCAATAATACACAAATCAGTTAAAAAATCAATCGAGTCAATATGGATGTCTAAAGGGTTCGTCAATAGATCTGATTTTATTTGGGATGTTCCTCATGTTTTTGCTTATTATGTTTTATATGACAGATAGATGTGATAGAAAGCTACCAGTTTGTGTCTATCTTCCAAAACATTCACCACCACATTAGCTAATTCTACGCTTCCACATGACTGTAGAGATTTTAAAATTAAAGCGTCATGTCATTTTGAGAGGAAACAAACTGCAGAGCTGCAGAGTTTCATCAGCAAAAGAAAACAAGGCGCTCAGGCTGTGCGTATACTTTGGGAAACAAGCGCTCTGCCCTACACTGAAACACCATAACGTAACAACGGGTGTGTCTGAGAATGTGCGAAGAAGTGAGAACCGAGCCGATCACCTTGAGTGAGGCAGGAAGTATGCTGTTACCAAGACAACGGACCTCTAAACAGCTACCACTCCTGAGAAGAGATACAAGCAACACTTGCTGAATGGCAATATATGTTTGTGCGTATGGGTTTGTGCTCAGGGATCGGTGCAGACACCAATCCACAAATACACACAGATCCCACATGCATGCATGGCCATATGGGCGGTTGTGTGTATGTGTTCGTATGTTTTGCATACAAAGCTGGAGCCTCAGTATTGAGCCACTGTTCCTAGAAGTGTGGCGGAGCTGCCTCGCCACCAAATAATGTCACTATTGTGACGCCCGGTGCCGTCAACCTCGGCGTCAGCCCCACTGTCTCCAAGAGAGGCCTCCCGGCCGCCTGAATGGCACGATGAATAGCCCTTTGTCTGAAGGCCTTGTGTCAGAAGTGCAGCCATGGAGCCTCTGACTCACTCACACACACACACACACACACACCCACACACACAGAGCCATAACATCTACTCATCGGATACTTCTGCCGGAGTAGAGGCCAGACTGAGACACAGATAAGACCCTGGTCAAAAACACACGTAAAGGTTAAGTGAAGCACTTAACAGCATACACACACATACACACACACACACACATGCATACACACATGCATACACACAACACACACACACACACACACACACACACACACACACACACACACACACACACACACACACACACATATATGTACAGAGACCAGTGGAGTCTGATAATGATGACTTTAAAGAGGTGAGAGATGCCCCAGCCCACACAACCTAATTATCATATATATTGTATTGGCATTTCACTCATGGTTCAATGTCAAAAAGGGTACATATTTAATGAAATACACGGCTGTTAAATGTAGTGCAGCTAGTCTAACGTGCCTGATCTCATTAAGCATGTTATGATTGTCATAAAGGAGTAGTGATATACATTATTACCTCAGGGAGTAATAAAGAAGCTATGCTGTAATAGAAATTCAACACTTCAGCAAAAATATCATTTTTTACAATGGTGTCCAGGTGGATTTTTTTGCGTGGCTGAAATTAAATTCTAGTCCTTCTCGTTGAAAATATGCAGTTATTTTTGTTCAAAACTTGATCATATGAAAATGAAATTGAAATAATACTCAGCTGCATCAGAGACAGAAAGAGGAAGGAATTATATTGAATACCACACAGGAAATCAGAAACAGAGATACAGAAGAAAAGAGAGAGAGAGAAAGAAAGAAAGAAAGAAAGAAAGAAAGAAAAACAAGCAAGCTGGGTGTGTGCGTGCATGTGCGCTGCGGATATCTTGGCTCCGTAGGCAGTAATTGTTTTGCTCAATACAGCGACACAATGGAGCATTCACCATCAGAAAGCAAAATAGCCAGGGAGCCGACGCCGAGCTTACTGCCCCCCGGACTGGCTGGGGTCTGGGCACCCGAGAGAGAGAGAGAGAGAGAGAGGGAGAGAGAGAGAGAGAGAGAGAGAGAGAAAGAGAGAGAGAGACACAGAGAGAGTAAGACGGAGAGTGGATAAGACTAGCAGGCGACCCAGTGACCACCCAGTGACATCAGACAGCGCCAGCCTACTGTGTGTTTGTATCCAAGCGGCTGCAGCGTTCCTCCCCCTGCAGAGAGCGAGTGACAGCCAGGCTTCAGCCCGCCGGGCTCCAGGGATGAGCGTGGAAGGGAGTGTGTGGGCGGACGTGAAACGGAGTCAGCCAGCGTTGGACAGCCAGCGTTGTCTGGGTTTCCCAAAAGGCATCTTGGCTGTTTTTGTCATGTTAACTCACAGCGGGACACAGTGGAGAGGATCAGAGTGGCAGGAAGCCTTTGGGAAACACACAGACGGCCAACAAATGCCTCTTTCAGACCAGAACTGAAATCCTGGGTTTTTACAGGGAATTGCTTTTGGTCTGAATAGGCCCGTGGCTCAAAATCCTGGAATATCGGTTCAGGGAACGGCACACTGGCACAGCAAGCTCCCTGGGCATCGGCACAGTGATTTCCTAGAATCGTGTCAGTCTGAATAAATCTCACAGGCACCCAGGAATCACACATTTAGTGTGTTGTGTTTGACGTCATTGCGTTAAGCACGCAGCCAATGAAAATCCATATCTGGTCCGTTTTAGTGTTTCTTGCTGCAAAGAGAACTTGCATTGACTTTAAACTTATTATTATCATTATTATTACTCATTATTTCAGGATGGCAGAGGGGGCTTTGTACTCTCACGGCCAAATACAGCTTACTGTGGCTGCAGTGTGGAGTCGATGTTGGCCTAACAACTGCGGCACAGAGAGCAATCACAACAATGTAAACAAGGTGGTGACGTTAAGATGGTGATCATAGGACAGGAAGTGGTTTGATGTAACTAACCTCATGCATTTGGTCATGTGTAGCTGAATAGGGGCTTTCCAGGAAAAACCTGTACTAGACTTGACAGTCTGAACAGGGGCCTATCAACAATTGAACAACAATTGCTTCCAGGATTTCAGTCTAAAAGGTAAAAGTGAAGAAAAAAACTGTATGGTTTTGGTTTAAGATAGATAGATAGATAGATAGATAGATAGATAGATAGATAGATAGACAGATAGATAGATAGATAGATAGATAGATAGATAGATAGATAGATAGAGACAGACAGACAGACATAGATAGATAGATAGATAGATAGATAGATAGATAGATAGATAGATAGATAGATAGAGACAGACAGAGACAGACAGACATAGATAGATAGATAGATAGATAGATAGATAGATAGACAGATAGATAGATAGATAGATAGATAGATAGATAGATAGATAGAGACAGACAGACATAGATAGATAGATAGATAGATAGATAGATAGATAGAGACAGACAGACATAGATAGATAGATAGATAGATAGATAGATAGATAGATAGATAGATAGAGACAGACAGAGACAGACAGACATAGATAGACAGATAGATAGATAGATAGATAGATAGACAGATAGATAGATAGAGACAGACAGAGACAGACAGACATAGATAGACAGATAGATAGATAGATAGATAGATAGACAGATAGATAGATAGAGACAGACAGAGACAGACAGACATAGATAGACAGATAGATAGATAGATAGATAGATAGACAGATAGATAGATAGAGACAGACAGACAGACAGACATAGAGAGATAGATAGATAGATAGATAGATAGATAGATAGATAGATAGATAGATAGATAGAGACAGACAGACAGACAGACAGACAGACAGACAGACAGACTGGCAGAAACAAACAGAGAGAAGCAAACATGCTGATTGAAAGACAGAAATAGACATATAGACAAACAGGCAGATAGAAAGATAGACAAACAGTTGGGAAGACAGACAGGCAAACAGACAGACAGCAGCAGAGAAACAGCAGACAGACAGACAGCTGCTCTACTGCTGCACCAGTGTGGTTACTAGGAGACTAGAGACCGATTTACAACACACTACACATGTAAGGACGCCTACTGTACCTAATATTTGTGTGTGTGTGTGTGTGTGTGTGTGTACATGCGTGTGTGCACTCATAGGTACCATATGTGTATGCGGGCATTTAATTATTTTATGTACAAAGTAAGAAGAAATGAGAGGGGAAAGAGATGGGGAAGGGGGGGAGGAGGGGGGATAAAGGAAAAAAAAACCCCAGAGAAAACAGGCTGTTTTTCCTTCCCACACTCTATTTTCCCTTCCTCTCTCTATGTCAGATCTAGCTCTCCTCATAAAAGATAAAAGACTTCAGAGCAATTAACCTACAGGAGTGGGAACAGACAAACAAAGTAATGAACAAATTCTGAATAATTCACACACTGGCCAATTGTTTTTTGCTTGTTTGGGGTTTTATTTTTTATTTTTTTTACTTTTTTGTTGCTAGGCTTCAAACCTCAGCTGGTAAAAGCAAGGAAAAAATGTCATGGTAAATTGATACACTTACAACAATAACCCTCACTATGAATTCACAGTCAATGTAATCATGCTGCTTATTCTTTCACTGCTGACCTTGAGCCACAGCACATTCATTAACAGTCTCTGCGTGGCTAGATATTACTATCATGCTTTACAGCGTCTCAGGCCGACTGTGTAGATCAATCAAAGATTAAAAGAGAAATAGGGATGGAACGGTGGGGCAGCACTTCTTTTTCTCCTGCGTGTGAAAAGCCTGGGAGCCCTCGGTTTACTTCAGGGGAACACACACAGTACAGGAGTTGATTTCATTTGAGGGGCCAGAATATCAATGACTTCGGATGTAACGCTACATTATATATTGCTGTAAACGTGGCTTTAGATTTGTTCACTTACACAAGTGATATTCAAAATGATCACAGGAGCTTGAAGCTTACAGCACAGCGAAATGTACCATGTAGGAATTAGTAGTATGCTGCAATTATTTAACACCTGGCATTTTTTCTATTGTCACATGTATATGACAAGCCTTTTTCATTTATGGATATAAAAACATCCATCTATCCATCCATCCATCCATCCATCCATCCATCCATCCATTTTCTAGCCGGTTTCAAGCTGAAGATGGACCTGGTTGGCACTGGGACACTCCCGACCCAGCAGAGAGGTACTGGCAGGACAGAAAGGCTGCAGCTCCAGAAGTTGCAGAGGCGAAAGCCGGACGGGTGTGGGAGGAGTTCAGAGAGGCTAAGGAGAACGACTTCCAGGTTCTGGAAAAGCATTTGAGGACTCAGGAGGGGAGGGCAGGACAGGGGAAAGGCTACATCTCGCTGAGGTGGACAGTTGAGCTACAGAGCGGTGGTCCCCATTTTCAAAACAGGGAGTGGACTGGAGAGTGTGTTCCAGCTATTGAGGGATCACACTGATCAGCCTCTATGAAAAAGCCCATGCCGACGTGCTGGAACGGAGAGTCTGGCCGATGGTCAAATCTCAGACTCAGGAGGAACAATTCATCAGCCTGGTGGAGGAAGAGTGGACCGGCTTTTTACCCTCTCACAGATAACGGGCATCAGACTCTGACCAGGGTGCGCCTTGTTCCCCCCTCCCGTTTGTGATATTCATAGAGAGGAAATCAAGGAGCAGCTGAGGTCTGAAGAGTGATATTATGGGCTGGCATCGCTGCTGTTTGCAGATGATGTCATCCTTTTGGCCTCATCGGGGCTGTGATCTCCGATGTGGAGAGCAGCAGTTTGCTGCTGAGTGTGATGTGGTTGAGATGAGTGTCCAAACCTCCAAATCTGAGGCCATTTAAAAATATCTCAGTCTCTGTCTCATCTCTGTCTATCAATATTTCTATGTATACCTGGTGTGACTGTGTGTGTGTATGTAGAGATATTTTATATGTCCAGCACTACTGTGTCCATGGCTCAGTCAGACGGTCCGCTGCCAATTGCGTGCTGTGGGGGAGTTATGGAGCTATCAAATGGTACAAACTCTGTGGTAACAGGGAGGCACACACACACACACGCACACACACACACACACACACACACACACACACGCACACACACACAGTCAAACACTCAACACAAGGTATGTATAGGGCAGTATGAGGGGTCTGAGGAAGCAGGTTTCATAGACAAGGTATAATCAGTTTGTGTGTGCATGTGTGTTTTGATCATCTGTGTGTGTGTGTGTGTGTGTGTGTGTGTAATCAGTTCCAGAGGTGGCTGAGGGAGAGCCTGCATGTCCACAGACAAGGCAGTATGTTGTACAAGGGTCCACGTGACCCACTGGCCCTGTGCTCAGCTCTTTTATGTGTGTGTTTACACATGTACTGGGAACACGCCTCGCACAGCATGCCACCTCGCAAATCAAAGGACTGCTGGCACGCATGGGAGTGGGTCTGTAGAAGTATATAAGAGGAGGAGAGAGAGAGAGCGAGAGAGAGCGAGAGAGAGCGAGAGAGAGAATATGGGCTTCTCGGTGTTTTTATTCATTTTATTGCTTTTCAAGAGGTTAAGTGAATCTCATTTTCTCTACGTCTCTCTTTCTGTCTTTCTGTTTCGCTCTCACCACAGAACTTCCAGACTATCTGTCACAGAAGTTCAGGTTGCCTAGCAACAGGGTCGCACTTGTCGCAGCGGGTTGCCACAATGACAGTCGCTAGGCGGGAGTTCCAGCCTAGCAACAAAGACATCAGGTGTTACTTCCCGCTGCTCGTCTACGGACACTTCCCTCGGCTTCCAACGGCTGCAATGTGTGTGTGTGTGTGTGTGTGTGTGTGTGTGTGTGTATGTGTGTGTGTGTGTGTGTTCACTTCTGCTCCGGTGAGCAGCAGAAGCTCTGCTGACGCTACCCATGTCCCTTCCCCTGTCTCTAATTATGATTGTGTGTGTGCGTGCGTGCGTGTGTGTATGTGTGTGTGTGTGTGTGTGTGTGTTGATTTCTGCTTCAGTGATCGGTCACTGAGTGCAGCTCGCAGCGGAAGCTGTGCTCACGGCGGCCTGTCAACCACAAAGAAAGACACACTTCTGGGTGGCTGGTCTGGTCAGGCTTGCAAATGACATGCACACACACACACACACACACACACACACACATACACACACCACCGCACCTCACCTCCATATCCTCAAACATTACAGCCAAAGTTTATCTGAGCTGAACCCTAAGCTACAGTGAGAGAAAGACCAACAATTCCTCTCCAGTTTTTCCACATGAAACTCGCTGCTTCCTCACGGTGAGTCTCCTCTCCTCTGTGTCTGCGATGCTTTCCACCTTCCCTCTGTATTTTCCCATCCACTTCACCTTCCTTCTCCTCTCCTCTCCCTGTGTGAAGATCCGTCTGTTGACATTGGCAGCGTGCGTGTTGCTGCTGGCAGCAACAAAGTGAGAATACCGCAACGCGCTTGTCAGCCGGGGCCGCTGCTAGGGCACGCATGTTCCTGAACAACAGAGACGTCAGCCCATGTTCTGCACCCACAAATGAATTGTTCGCGTCAATAGTGTATACGAAACTGGAGTGTGACAGGATGTGCAACTCATATTTCTACTGCAAAAATAATGTGACATAAAACTGTAGTTGCATTGTGGTTTTGTGTCCAGCGAGTAGAAATGGCTATATATACTCTGCACAAATACTGTATTATTGATGCGTAGAGCCATTATTTTAGAGAGATTTAGCCACGGATGCATCCTTGAGTCAATTTACACTGTTCTACACTAGAAACCAATAATTTGTTAATTTCCTGACTCAGCAATCCCCCCACCAGAGGAGCCACTGAAACAGTTCATTCAGGAAGTGAGCAGGTCATGACATCATTTCCTCCACTGCCAGTCCAGGAAGCAAGAATATGGCTCACCAGCTTCCTCCCTGGTTGAGATTATAGGTTTTACTTTCCCTTGAATACCTCCATTTTTAAATACTTTGGAGAACGTTGTTTGTGTGTGTGTGTGTGTGTGTGTGTGTGTGTGTGTGTGTGTAGGCTGCTTCACCCTGCTTAAAGGATAATACCAGCGTTTCTTTTAGTTTATGCCAATCGTCTAAGTTGCCCTTTCTTGTAAATTATTCCTGCTGGTGTCTGTACACAGTCAGCATTGGTGGAGGTAATATGAGGGCTCGTTTCCCTCAGAAGAAGCCAATTCCTGCCATACACATTCCACAGACTTTAACACTGCCCCAGCTAGATAATCCATCACAGTAAACATGATGCCTCAATTTGGTTTTTGTCAGTTTCTGTTTTATCATTATTTCACAGCACCCGAATTAAGTGCTTTCATATCAATGCACGCATTACGTTACGCTCTGCTTACTGTCAATCACCTGACACCCACAGTAAGAAATGGAAGTCTCCTCCAGGAAATGAATCCTTCAACATCATGTCACCTTACAAACTTTATTATCACATCCATGTCTTTTTATTTAGGGCGTCTTTGTTAGCCGGGACAGCAGGTAATTTCAAGGTAGGCTTGAAAACAACAAAAAACAAGTAATTGTTAAAAAAAAAAATCAAATTATATAAGGCATACATTGCAAAATGATTGGGGGAGATGCAAAGTAGATGGAGACAGTAGTAAAAAGGCTACGACACTGATATTCTCCTTTAAGTTGATAAATTTAGTTCAGATGCGGGATAGATCTATGTGAGGTGCCAGAATAAGTATATGACAGACATATATCCAAACTGAAATGTTTGAATCCAAATATAGATGAGATGGAATCTGTTTTTTCGGGAAGAGTAAACTACAGCGCACTAGCTGCTGAGATGGAAGGGTCAAAAGAGCAAGCTAAAACCACTCCGTAGCCCACAGTTATTGATTTCTCCCACAGCAGCGCACGCTGTTGAGAAACATCCGGGGAGGCTTCTCTCGGTTTCGACTCCACTTTGTCTTACACAATATCTGGCCTTTTTACCCCTCAGACCAAATGGAAGAGTTTCTGCAGTGCTCTCCTCTGGCGCGCTTGTGTGTTGATCAAACACAGACACGACGCTTCGTGTTCAGACAGGCGGCATGGATGAAAAACAACATGTGATGCAAACAACATCAAGGTCTGAAAAGCACAACAGACATCTTATGAAATGACACAGACGTCCGCAGGTAAATACACACACACACACACACACTCACGATTTATTCTGGCCTCTTCAGACATGAGTGAAGCTGTTATACTAGCATAGTATTATATAGGGGTGTGTGGTAAGAGTGTGTGTGTGTGAGTGCAATCGTCTTTGTGAGAGTGCCCCCCCCCCCCTCTTTGGTTCGTCATCAAGGCCAGCTGAGCTACAGCCTGCTTTTGTCTGGCTCATACAATGGGTGGCACTGGTTTGATAGGTCACCCCGCGCACGCACACACACACACACACACACACACCCCATCCATCACTGCCAGCAGAAAAAGCAGGCGAGCTCAAACCATGATATGGGGCCATAAAGCATTTATGATTATTATGTGTCTATCCCCATGGCCCATATTATTAATATGAACCGTTCCAAACATGGATTTGATTTGAAACTCCACAATAAAAATGGCCTACATCATTCCATAGCCTACGGTCCTCTCTCTCTCTCTCTCTCCCTCTCTCATCCCCCTCTAGTTGGCCTACATGAACAAGTCTCTTCTCTCAGTCTCTCCTAATTTTCCCTCATTGTGTCAATCTAGGTTCAGACAAATATTAACCCATCCTGTTGTAATGTGATCTAATTGTAAATTAGTGACTTACCAGTTTAGGCTCTAACAGGATAGCTGGCTAACACTGCTTTATCCCCTAGGGCCAACATGCGTGTTCCACTGTCTGTTTTCAAGCTAAATCAACCGTGATGCTAATGCTCAGCCGGGGCAGGCTCTGTCTTTCTTCATCCATTTGCATTTATTTCTCCCGGTCTTTACTGTCCCGAGATTCTGCCGTTTCTATATTTATCTATACATTTAATCACTTCATCGCCCATATCCTTATCTCCCAACTCCTCCGCGTTCTCGCTTTGTCCCTCGACAAATCTCCACATTTATTCGTTCCTCTCCCTCCCTCTACTTCCACTAGTTTAACAAATTTCATTTCTTTCTTGACACTGGTTTTGCTGCACGAGTTGCTCCATAACGATCATTTGTTGCCCAATGTCACTGTTCATGTTGTTCTGCTTGCAGTGTTAAGAGGTGCTTACATGTGGTGTGATTTTAAAATTAAACAAAACCACTGTCACAAATCCATCTCTGTCAGGGATATGACTGTGATAATTGGTGAAAATAAGAAGCTATTTATGATGTTTCATGTTCATGGCATGTTTGAAGTGTCTCTCACCTGCATACATGTATTGAATATTCACGTAGGGGCTTTGACTGATGTGGACGGATGCTGAAGGACGTCCTAGGGCCGAGGGACGAGGTTCAGAAACCCAGTCCTCAATGGGGGGGACAAACCCAGTATGGGGAGCCCCGTTGGGAGGCCCACAGCCGGGGAGCCCCAGGCATGTGTCAGGGCTAACCAAAGGCAAATCGCTGGCCAAGGACATCCTACAACAGTCTCACAACACACACACACACACACACACACACACGTCTAAAGAGTGTATGGTCTTTACAATGTGTGACTATGTAAAGGTGAAGACATGTAAATGAGGCGTCCCAGCGTGTGCATGTATGATTTGTTAGTGTAATGACCTACTGTGGTGCCAGGATTAGTTACAGTCTATCTGGTAATAGCAGAGGAAAAAGTGGAGAAAATACCAAGTGTGCACCATTTTTTTCCCTTTTGTGATGTGTGAACATCTTCATTATACCACACTGATTTCAGAGCAAGCGCCCACATGACTATTGATAGTGAGCAGAGAGACAACACACCACAGCCTTCCATCACTTCTCTTTTTCTTGTTAGTTTATTTTTCAATTGCTTAGAAAAACAAAACAAACAAGAGCTCACAGATGACCCACTTCTGCAAATCTACAGCTTTGTCTGTGTGCCAACCGGAGCCTCGTTTTTTTCCAATATTCATGAGAATATGCAAATGAAGGTGCGTCGCATTCAATCGTCGAGTGAGTCACGTGACCCGGGTGAAGGGGTCTAAGGGCACACGGGGTGGGGAGGCTCCAGTGCCACAGATGAGGGGGCGACCCCCACCTGCCCCCATCTCCAATGAGAGCGAGCCGCTCTTTGCATAATGGAATTAACCGATAGGCATGTCTTTCTGTACAAACTGAAACATGGTAATACCACACTTACACACTTGCCAGCAAGCTAGGTATCACAACTGTTTCAGCTGCTTTGAAAACCCACCAGAAGGGAAAATTTTATATGACCTATACTTCATTTAAATAGAAACCTAGAAATAAAATAAAGACAAAAAAACAAAAACAAAAAAACATCAATGAAATAAAATCATCACTTCTTAGGCAGATGCACGCTTACAGACGATTAGGTTGCACCTCTCAAAACGTTCACTGTGAGCTTTAAAAACACCCAGTTCATCTAACTAATCATCTGGGGTGTGTTCCTACCACACATGATCTGGATTCTTGATGCAAGACAGAGAAAATAATAAAAAAACCACACATAAATCTGCCCACAGAGATTCAATGGGAAACTAAGTATGTGTATGTATGTGCATATACTGTATGTGTGTGCGTGTAGGTATGTGTGTGTGTGTGACTACCCCCGAGCAACTTAACATGAGCTGATTCCTGATAGGAACGCATGGGAAGGCCAACTTCTAGCCACACAACCATAACCAGTCTATCTAAAACCACATCGTGTTGCACTATGCCCCTCCTAGAGCTCTCAGTTCTTTTTAAATACTTGTAAATATACTGAATGCTGGATTATATATAGAGCCCATTTACAAATGGTACATGATTGGCTTGGTACGTCAATATCATAGTACACACGTTAGCAGGTCAGCCGGAATAAGGGTCACATATGACTAGCTAATGAGGTCATATAATAAGATTTCTTCTTTTCATCATCATCATCTTCAAATACACAGGTTAATGATTCTCATTTTTCTCAAAAACAAAGCAAGATTCAAATACAGTCGATATTAAACACTTGCAAAATGTCCACCGCAAAGAATGGCTTGAGTAGGAGAACAATTTGAAAAAGCATTTCACTTTTGTTTGTCTGTGTGCCATGCTCTTTTTTTGTTTTCACTTTTCACTTTTTTTTTTCTCTTACTCCTCAGATGAGCGCTGCGTTTTTTCAGCAACAGAATGATGTGAATAAAGAGTCAGTCTTGGTCATTCTCAGCATGCCCTCTGCTGCCACAGGCCTGCAGGCCCCAAAACACCCTATAAAAATGGATAGTTGACAAGGCCACTAGTCTCTTAAAACATCCTAAAAACCCTCACTATACTCAATCCATTTTTCTCACTACTGAGTTTTTTCATGTTAATCCACAACCACTGATTCAAATTCAACTTTTTGCTGTTTTTTTTTTTTTTTTTTTTTACTTTTAAAGCAAATCGCCTCAAAACAGTGCAAAACAAATCAAACCTGTGCAATAAGGCCTACCCCTAGAATATCTCATACATACAGACATTTTTTTCCTCATAAAAACAAGACTTCAAAAAAGAATACAATGACAGAAACAATAATTGATAAAAAATAATATAATAATATCAATGATGCGAATAACAAAGCATGGACATGCACGGCTTGACAGAGGAGATGAGGCAACCCCAAATTCCCCTGTAGGACAATGGACAAAAACAAAGAATCCTCAGAGAGCAGTGTCTGTTTTAATGCTTCTCTCCGCCCTCGGCCGACCCCCCACCCCTCCGGCCCGGTCCCGCACCGCAGCCTTTCTCCTGCTCCTATTGGGGACCCGGCCTGCGCTCGGGGTGTCGGGAGCTGGGGGGCTGGGAGCCAGGGAGGCTGGAGGGGTGTGTGCTGGGAGTGTGTCGTCTCACAAGGGCTCAAGCAGCCATCTGCCACCCTGCCCTCGCCAGCCTGATCCTTATCCTCAGCCCAGGCCAGGCCAGGCCAGCAGGCCCGCTGTCTCATCCCCACAAAAAGGCTTCCTGCTGGGGGGGGGACAAAGGCGGGAGGAGCTGTGGGAGCGCCGGAGCACGGCCCCGCGGCGAGGCCCTTTGACCCGGTGCCTGGCCCGGGGAGGCAGACGGCCGGGACAGACAGCACCGTGTCTACGCTCTCCCTCCTCCGCTCGCTTTTATCAGCCACACAGACCCCAGGGGCTGACGGAGAGACGGAGGAGGGGGGAGGAGAGAGGGGGGACGCAGAGGGGAGGGTGGTGGGCAAATGAACAATGGAGGGACTGACACGGAGTGCCCTAACCCCCTCTCCATTCATCTTTGGGGAAAGGATCTCTCTATTCCCTATGGACAAGCTGCTGCCCTCTCCTCGTCTCCGCTACATGACCCCTCTCTTGTCCATTCCCTCCTTTATCCTCCACTAGCCACAGCCAGGCACGCTCCCAGAGTCTGCGCGGCCAAGCACGCCCCTACTGGCCATCCAAGTCAGTCTGTATCAAATATACTTTCCAAAAAGCCTGAAAGCCATATCCTCTGTACTCTTGTTGGCTCTGGGCTAGTTGTTTATTGACTGGTTTATGGTTTGTTTATGGCAGTGGTCACCAATCTTGGAAGAATTATCCAATTATAGAATTCAGTACAATGATCACGTAACACAACGTTGGTTGATTTGAGCAAGTGTATTCATGTGGCCCAATCCCTTTTTAGTGCTGATAGCATGAAAGAGCCAACAACAAGGTGCCACTGTAAATAAAGTCAAATAGAATGACTGTATGATGGTAAAATAGTAGAGAGGCAGATTGACACTTGTGCACATTAGTAGGCTAGCCTGATACTGACCTCCCTACATGACTATGTATTGATCCTATAAAGGTAGGATGCATTCAAATGGGAGTGAAATAGACTGCATCACACTGAAGGGCTGGCTGTGATTTGTTTTGGATGCAAAACCTGTTTCAGCTCCAACCCTTGAATCTTTTATAGTACAGTAGACGAGTCCTAGTTGTTCTAGTTAGGTAGTCAAGCCAGACTGCTAGAAAAGTGAATGTCTGCTCAATGTGTATAACTGGTGTTACAGAATATAATCAAATGTATTTATCTATATCAGTAGATGTATTCTTACAATTAATATGCAGTGCTGTGAAAATGTGTGTAAATGAAAAGTACACCACCTGAAATGTTTTGTATTTTTTGCCATATTTTGGATATGAAGATATATATTGATATTGATGAAGATAACCTAATTTGAAATTTGAAAAATCACACTTTGCAACCATGTATGCAATTAATATAATCAGAGATGCAATTTCCTTGTGTGGAAAAAGTTACTACACCCCTACCTTTATCATCTCATCAAATGAGTAAAATTAGAATCAGGTGCACCAAAACAGGTACAAATGACTGAAACATCATTAGACTACATAGAGATCAGTGCCCAGTTGCACAAAAGCTCTTAGTTACATTGTATACCTTAAGCACTCTTTAAGGTTCCCCTTAAATTCAAGTGAGTTTCACAAAACCCACTTAAATCACCGCTCAGGGAATATCCTTAGATAAATCTGCAGATAAGGAAGATAAGATCCTTAAATCATCAAAAAAATCATCATTATATTATTGCTGATGAGTTGCACAGAGACCCTGATATTTCCTTTCTTTAAATGTTAAAGTCCCTCCCATGGTCATTTGTTTTTGTATTTTTTTAAACACATTAATATTACAATCATGTTTTATGTGTAGGAGGCTTCAGGCTATCTAGCCAGATAGCCAAATATGCTTACAGCATTCTTGTTGACTGAAATTCACCAAGCTAGCAGCTTGTTCAATGCATTTTCCCATTAGCTAGCTTGCAGCCAGTCCGTTTCTAGTACACAAAAATGATAAATAGTCTGGATGAAATACTCTGTATTACATGGTTTGGTGTCACAGAAATGTACACTTTGATGAAATTGCAAGGGAAGTTGTGAGTTTTATAGATCTCTGCTGAGCCTCTGGGGATCATGCACGATCCGCAGTGAGCGGTTGCCACGGTAACAAGGGACTAAACTGCAGTGTTACAGCTGAAACTACTGTAAAATGCTACATACGAGCCCCCTAAAATGAGGAGATCATTTTAGGGGCTTTATGGAACGATCCTAAAGAAATCCCTGGCCTCAGGGAATTATTTGCCTAATGGCTCAGCTACACTGGGTGCGTTTCTGTTCTGTCTGTTTGTGTGAGAAGGGTCGGAGCCGCAACTTTTGTGATACACATGGCTTCTATTTTTGTCGGACTACGCAGCTGTTGGACTACGCAGTTGTTGCGTATTTGAGCCATATAAATGTATATAAATGCCACAATTTTGCTTATTATAGTCATTTATCATCATATCAGTAAACAAAATAAAGGATACATAAACCAATGCCACTGAAATAAATGTTGGAGATGAGGTTATCTATGGATAGCCACTGAGAAGCTTCTACTTGGCAACAGTATGCAAAAAAAGGGACATTAGTACCCTATATGGTACATTAATGTTCCTCACGGTACAACTTGACTTGTTTATGGAAAGAGGCTAAGAGTCTAACAGCCCCGCGACAATGCATTTTGTGGAACTGTCCCTGCTGAGAATCGAACTGGGGTCTCCCAATTAAGAGACTGCAATCTAACTCCCTGCAGCACACTTTCACCCATGTGATCAAAAGTGGTGAACAGAGCGACCGACTGGCCGACTGACACTCCGATCCTTAGAGCCCTGCTGTCGCGGGACTAAACGTAAGCAAAACTAGATTGTGTTCGCTACCAACAGGTAAAATGTAGATAGGCGCAACACAACCAGTAGACCAAAGTGGAACAATAACGGACCTGGTGTAGCAGCTTAAAATGCCGTGCTGCAACTGGGCCGCAACAAGTTCGGATACGCAAATATTACACATGCTGTGTAGTTTACAGCGTTACCCATACAGGTCCGACGGATAATTCACAAGCTATCGAAGCTAGAGGTGTACTTATGTTTACATGCCAAGAAATTGCATGTGTTGATTTTTGTTGAATGAATGATTGCAACACATATGTTTTTAGTGTTATTTGTTAAACTAGGTTACCTTTATCTGTCAGTAGTCTTAAAATGAAGATTAAATATCCACATATCCAAATATATCAAAAAAGACTAAACTTCTCTCAAACTTTTTCACAGCACAGTGTTGTAGGTTAGGTCTTCCCTACATTGTTCTCAATGAGAAAAGGGATATGCATGTTTTGTTCTTGTCATTTAACACGCCAAAATAGAAACATATAAATGTGGCCATATTAGGCCATTAGGGGCTTTTATCAAAATTTTCCTGTGAGGTAGATCTTGCCTTAAATTTTTACTGCAAAACTTATTTTCTTCTGAAAGGTTGGTGATCACTGAAGTAGGGCTAAAAGCACTGGGAGAGGGTTAAGATGTTGATACAAATTTCTATCAGTAGCTCTGGGAGTGTAGGTTTAGGGTTTGGACTGGGACAGAGGCTGGGCCTGGTGTAATGGTCAGGGTTTGAGTGTGGTAGTTAGGTTTTAGTGTTGGTAGGCCTCGGCTGTAGTGGGGATCTTATAATAGTGGATGGTTCTGCTGTAGTATCTTGAAGCTTGGAGACCAGGGGCCTATTGCAGGATAGGGGAGCTGGCAATGTTGGGACCAGAGCATGGTGTATCATATGGGGCTTCAGAGTTAGAGGATCAGACTCAGAAAAATAAAGTGTATTGCCAGGGGCATTGGGGGCCGTCTCCTCTCCTCCCTGGGGGCTGGCGCCTAGGCGGTGGTGGTGAGCTTCTGGATGGTACGGTTGTAGTATTGGGTGGTGAGGGCCTCCAGGGGGCTCCAGCGGTGTGCATGCAGCTCGATGGCCTCCATGAGGAGGGAGCGGGTTAGCTGAGATTCGGCCGGACATAGCATCTTGTCCCTGGCTGCTGCGAGAAGATCTGTCATCATCTCTGGAAGCTGCTCCTCCAAGAGACGCCCGGTGCTCTGCAACTGGTGGAGGACAAAAAGGGGGATAGAGGGAAGGAGAGAGATAGCGAGGAAGGACAAAAATGGGAGGAGGAGGGCAAGAAGGAAGGAGGATAGGGAGGAAGAGGATTAGCAGAGATGTGAGGGAGAGGAAGGTTGGTGAAGAAGAGAACAAGGTCAGAGAGAGGAGGGAGAGGGAGGGAGAGGAGAAAGACAGATTATTGATTTCTGAATGAAAAAAAAAAAACACAATACAGATAAATAACTCTTAAACTGAGTGTGTACCACTGAGGGGTGTGTATTCTGAACACACCCCTAGACAGGAAAAAATATGGGTGGGAGGTCAGAATAAGGGTGTGTGTCCCTCTCTGAGAGCAGGATAGCATGTCTGGTACCCTGTCACTGTGGATACAGACAGACAGCAGAAAATCACAGGCCCTCTGGCCATGGAGCCGCGCGCGCGCGCGTGTGTGTGTGTGTGTGTGCGTGTGTGCGCGTGTGTGCATGCAAGTAAGTAATCGAGATTGCAAGGTTGTGGTTGCATTTGTGAGCATCTGGGAGCTGTTTGCCAACCAGAGCTCACTTTTCTTGCCCTCTCTCTTCCTCCCCCTCTCTCCCTCTCATGCTCTTCACAGTTGGTGAGAGCTTCCTGCTCTTGTCTGGCCACCGCTCCAGCTCCTATTTAATCTATAATTCTTCGCCAATTCACCTGCACTACTTTATTATTCATAAACCTCAGGAAACTGGAAGAGAAGATCAGGACACAAAACACACTGCCTTGTAATAACAAAGATCTGTGCTTGAGATGGCCACAAAAATACAACTGTTACAATACATGTTTGAGATTACAAGTTTGAGTTGAAATAAAGCCTTATAGCTTATATAGGCATACTGTTATCTCATGTCCAGGAAAAAATGAATATTGAATGGGATTTGTGTATTGCATGCATTTGTTCATACATTTTTATTGGACATTGCCTGGCTTTAACATGAATTCCAAAACAGCCTCTAGCTTCATGCCCAAGGGCATAAGTATGGTGTATGTTTTGTGTGTGTGTGTGTGTGTGTGTGTATGTGTGTCCCATACCTCCATGGAACAGCAGAGGACTGCATCTTCCTTCACGTCTGTGGACTCTAACAGCTGAAAGGGACAAGAACAGACACTATGAGAGCAGAACATGACGGGGGGGGGGGGGGGATTAGAAGATTGCAAAAAAACAGAACTGTACAGAATAAAATGAAACAGAAAATCCAGTACAAACGACAACATGAGGTCCAGCGCAGACATTGTATAGGTATATATTTGGATATAGGCTACATGAAGAGATTAGGCAAATGGAATGTTTGTGAATTTGTGTGTTTGAATCAGTGCACACAAAAAAGAAAAAGAACCAAAAAAAAAAAAAAAAGCTAATCCTGATTATAAATATTTTCTTTTAACACATGAAGCTGGCAAGACTGCAGACCAGGCTTTCAGCCAGGCAAGCTAGCTAATCATCAGACATCAAGGCCTGCTGTATGCATGTTCACACACACACGCACACGCACACAGAATCAAACAGTTGAGTTGGTAAACATGCTAGCTGGCTTTTCCCTCCCAACTGGCCCCACAGACAGATGGGCACACGACTGGCACTGTCAAACACTGTGGAGAGAGATGGCGACAATGGGAGGCATAGAGAGAGAGAGAGAGAGAGAGAGAGAGAGAGAGAGAGAGAGAGAGAGAGAGAGAGAGAGAGAGAGCAAGCGAACAAGCCTCCTGTGCTATATGGTGAACATCTAGCATGAGGCAATGCCAGAAAGTAATTAAGTGAAACACTTTTTCCCCCTCTTCTTCACAAGAGTCTGTTTCCAAACCATTACTCTGACAAACTGGAAGGAAGGTGGGAGGCAGAGAGAGAAAGTAAGAGGGCGGAGAGAGATGGGGCAGGTATGGATAGTGAGAAAGAGGCTGAAGTGCTGCAAAACCATTAGGTCCAGGAGGGGTTCTGTCTTAGCTGTAATGTCTGATCAAACCCTAGAACAGGGGTATTCAACCATGTGCCATGGAGGGGCGAGAGTCTGCAGGTTTTCGTTCCAACCAGAGACTACACACCAGATGAATTCACTGACTAGCACAACTTCAACAAGAGAAGAGGAACTAATCAGTGAAATCACCTGGTGTGTAGTCTTTGGTTGGAACGAAAACCTGCAGACTCTCGCCCCTCCATGGCACATAGAAGCCGTAGAAGCATAGACCTGCTAAACATGGCTTAAATGCACAATACAGGCACTGCAGTAATCACATAGAGCATACGTATCATTGTAAAACAATAACAACTGAGATCATGCAGTGGATACACAGGAAATCAATATGTATAGGAGGGGGATCTGTGATAGAGAGCAATTTTCATTGTAATGGCTGCGTTGTAATGCGGTATGAGTTTAAATGTGGCCATTTCAGTTGGCATCGCTCAGTTGGCATTGTATGGAGGGGCTTACACACATGTACACAATGCACAGACACGTGCATGCACACACCAACCCAATTATGTGGACAGAGAGCAGGCCTGATCAGGAGAGTGGAGCAGGTCTGGAGCCAGGGGCAGCGATTAGATCCCCAGCCAACTGATGGATCCCACCTACTGCTAGACCACTGGTGGCAGCAAGGCCTAGGCTCACATACACACCAAATAACTCAACCAAAGTCTGACTGAGGCTAAAAGTTTAACACTTACACGCCCATACACAGACCAGTTGAAGTGTGCTTAAATGTATGCACTGTAAAAGGAAACTATGGCTGCATTTTTCTGCTAGAAAAACAAAAACACATCACCACTGATGCTACAGGCCACATTAAATATGAGCTAGCCTCTATTTCCACAGTGTAAGCCTAATGTTATTCCACCTATGTATTGGGTCCCAGGCAGTTGGGCAGACGTCAGCTCCTCAGTATGCTCAGACGGGGTGTGGTGACAGTATGGCTGTTTGATGTGGTAACATTACTGGAGTCTTGTCATTCCCAGAGTGGGAGAACTGTGTGACAAGTAGGACTAGCTCATAATGAGTTCTCTGGGGACCTGGGGGTGAATCTCTCTGCTCAATACACTTAAAATGGTCTAATCTTTACTCATCTGTCGTCAGTTCTCCTCTCCATTGCATAGCTCTCCTTTTCTCTTTGTCTGCTCTCCACTGCAATAGCCCTCCATGTTCCCTTGTCTCCTCTATCTCTCCTATAACACTATACACTAACACTATAACATACTTAGCTCCATATTGCCTACTTAAAAAGGAAGAGAATTTAGGCATGCTCGATTAGACCCATTATCAGTTCTAATTATTGGGATTTGTTAACACACAAGGTCTCTCTCAGAAAGACACAGCCAGAACTCGAGCTAGTTATGTCATCAAGAGACAAAGCTTGCTGCACTAAAAAGAAATGGGAAACCTTGGGCTTCTGCGTGATTTCCAGTTATTTTCATTCAAAAGGCATTTGATCAGGAACATGAAAAGCAGGAAAAACCAGGACAATTATGATCCTCTTTTAGCAATGAATGGGAGTGATGTGTCCAATAGGACTCACAGCAATACCTCAAATGACTCAATTAATGCAAGTAGAAAAACATCCTCATCCATTAAAATTTTCTTACGAGACTTCATCTCCATCTCTTTCAATATACATGCATTGCTTAAACGTTTGTTTGTATATGTTGAAACACTGGCTTTTTTTTAAGTTATTCTTAAATGAAAGCATTCATCATTGTGTTCACAGTAGAAGAAGAGAAGATGTTTCAGCTGGATACTAATGGCACGCAGAGAGCTGAAAGTTGAAAATATGACAACTTCAAATTCATATGGGCTTCCTATAGTTGCATAGCAACAGCAGGACTCAGGACTAGCACTTCCCTTTGTTACATAAAAATAATAATAATAATAAATTATAATTATCATCAAAGTTTTTGCTTTTACATAAACATTTTTTATCACTTGATTAATGATCAGAATATTCAATGGAATCTTAAATTACTAAAATAAATGTGAGTAGCAAGTAAGTAGTTTCACACTGACTTACAAAATCATTTACTTAACTAAAAATAATTATAATAAAAAATGTTCAAGAAGCACAACAAACGTTCAAGGTCTTTGGCTATGAGGATTAGGGTTGAATTTCCAAAGACGAATACCAAAGCACTTAGACCTACAGATAATGTAGTGCTTTATATGTTTAAATATAATGTAAAAAGCTCCTGATATCATTACCATATACAGTGTATGCAAACCAATATCCTGATATCATTTGCCTCGATAAATGGTTTTATTTGAAAGTCAAAGTGCCTTGGTATCTATCCTTTTAATTTTCATGACTATTGGGCTGTGCAGGCCTGCTCCACCTTAAGAGGGACATGTTTGACATGTTTGCTGGTTTCTTTTGGCGTGACGTGTTTTCATAAGAACCTTTTGATCTTACCTGCCTTTTCTTTCTTTTTTTCCCCATCTTACCTGCACACATTAGTAATTTGGATCTCTTCTTTCTGTGCTTTATATCATTGTATTTTACCACGGGGGATTTTTTTTGTTAGCACTTTCCTCCTATGTTTGATCACTGTGTAAAGATACTAAACAAAACCTGTAAATCCGGAACCATTTTTTTTTTTTTAACTATTAGGTTGTGTGGGACAGTTCCATGAAAGAATCCCATCATACTATAAAGCAAGGAATCTCTGTATGTGTGTCCTTCGCATATCTCGAGAACCGTTCGTCCGATCTACTTCACACTTGGCGGGTGTATTGCTGGGGACCCAAGGACATGTCGGATTTGGTGCAATTTGGACACGCGACACGTTCAATATTAATAAACTTTGAATAAACAAGCGAACAGCGCTCTGTGCAGCAGCGGGGCGGGGCGAACAGCGCTCTGTGCAGCAGCGGGGCGGGGCGAACAGCGCTCTGTGCATTCAGCGGGGCGAACGGGCACTGCACTAGTATCTTCTAATGGCCTGTCACTCATGAATGGATGAGATGAGATCATTGCCCATTAATCTGCTCTACCTATACAGCTGTCATGTACACCCAGACACACTTCCTCACACACCTAGAGTTGTTACCTAATCCTGTTCTGCAGGCTACAACTACAGAAGGCAGCCGCTGCAAAGTGTACAGGCGTACGCACACGTGCAGGCGCAAATGCTTGCACACACAAACAAATACATATACACACACACACACCCACACACGCACGCACGCACGCACGCACACACACACACACACACAGAAAGACATACACACATAACAGTGCAGCCTATAGCTGGAAGCCAACAGCTACGTGTCAGAACAAGACAGTCAAAACAGCAGACATCAAAATCAGGAACAAAGGCTCGGGGAAATACTGTATTGCTAAACAAGCACACAATCATGCACACACACACACACACACACACACACACACACACACACACACACGTACACACACGAATGGACACATACAATTACACAAACATTTTGACCTCTCACCCACATCTGTGCCTTTGTTCACAAGTGTGTTATGACCTCAAGCATCATTCAGAATTGGTTAAATGTCATGCTGTCGTTGCTAGAATGTGAAGGTGTTGAGGTGGACGCGTGTGTGTGTGTACGACGTGTGTGTCTGAGTGTGGTTATGCTGTATGTCCACACCCTTGTTCGTGTTGCCAAGCCTTTTAACAAGCTGAGATAATGCACTGGGCATACACTCAGACAGGGTGTGGGTGGTGTGTGAGTGTGTGTGTGTGTTTGTTAGAGAGACGGAGGGTGTGTGTGGTGTGTGCCAAACTGGCAGAGGTGTGGGCATGGGTGGTAAAACTGCCTGGCGCTTGCCTCAACCCTACCCATACTCCTTTCTCCCTCTCAAACTCTGACTGCACATGAAATCATTTTCCCTCCCCAATCCTGTCGTCTGTCTCAGTCTCTCTCCTGCTCTCCTCTCTACTGTCATGCCATGAGGAAATTGCCACTGCTATAACTGTCAGCCTGACCCCACTCTCCTCCGTTTCCCTCACCTCTTCTCCTCTCTCTTTCTTCCTCCCCCAGCCCTTCACTCCCTTCCCCTTTCAATATCCCATCTGTTAGAAACCACTTCTGTATCATGCTATGTCTGCTGTGGCTAAGTGGTTTCCATGGCGACCACGGGACTCTGTGCAAGAGAGCCAGAGCCAGCTGACGGGAACTGAACCTGGGGTCAGGTGTTTTACTGGAACCGTTGATGATGTTACGCCCGTGCCCCGTCTGTCTGGACCACTAACCAAACCCACTGGTGTCTAGAGTCTAGACTCGGTCTGGCCAAAAAGAGGAAACGCCGTCTTTGTGCTTCGCTGCTCATGCATGAAACAGCTGTATTGTATGAGCAGAGAGGGAACAAGTGTAGATGTGGAGGAGTGAGGACTCACACCACACGATCTAAAGCACACACACAGTTTACAGACATTTAAGCCAGACGTTGCCCTCTCACTGGCACGTGTGGAGGGGGAAGATCAACCATCAATTATGGATAACAAAGGTGTAGATCTGCACTAAAGTAGATACCGACCTCTCGTAGGCAGGTGTAGATGGGACAGACCAGCACCCTGAATGGCTCCCCGGCGCTGCTCCTCATGGTACCAAACACCTCACACAAGAAGGTGATGAAACCCAACCACCTCTCCACATCTGACTGCTGGAGCTCCTCCCGACGGGCAAAGTCCCTCTGTGGGGGGAGAGCGAGATAGATAGATAGATAGATAGATAGATAGATAGATAGATAGATAGATAGATAGATAGATAGAGAGAGAGAGAGAGAGAGAGAGAGAGAGAGAGAGAGAGAGAGAGAGAGATAGGAGAAAAGGAGGGAGAGAGACCGAGAGGAAGACAAAAATAGATTCAGTTTGGAAAATACACTGCTTTTGGAGCGGAGGAGAAGAAAGCTGAAACAGTAGAATCTATGCAGCCTTTGTGCTTTTGTGGATCTGTGTAATTCAAGTTAGAAGTAGGCGGTAGGTAGGCAGCTGTTTAAGTGTGTAATAAATTCATCAGCAGTAGCGGTAAACTGTTTCTACCGGCAGAACCATTAATCACCATTAACATCTTTACTATCTCTCTGATGGGAATTATTGTAGGTGGTGCACGTATTAACCTCGCCGCTAAAAGTACTTAAAGCCAAAAAGGAGTTGAAAAACACATTAAACGAATTCTTTCTTTTATCTGCCACAGAGAAGAGGAGAATATGTTAATTCAGTTTGGAAGTGAAGGGCAGTGTAGTGAACTGTGTCAGTGTTGTAAAAGTGTTGGGGTTAATATGGGTTAATGCATGAAGCGCACTCGCAGAGATGTTATAAGCCAGGTTAAATTGAAAGTTTGTGCAGAGTTAGGCCAACTCTTTCTGGTTCTTTCTCTTCTAGACTGTACTGCCTTACTGTGTACACTCTGAACTGCACTGGAAACAGACATGCACACACAACTAGACTGGAGCCATGCTTAAATGTGTATGCCATCATACAAACCGTGGATATACTCATGTGTATGGACATACACACAGAATATGCAGCTGAAAGGGTCCGAGTGACACCTCAACACTGTGACAAAGAAGCATAACACACACGTTTCTTACAAAATAACTTCACAGTTGGACACTTGGACAAACCTAGCCTGGTAAGACCATCCTGATCACGTGACCTCACATTCTGTTTCGCTCCACGGATCAGTCTGGACTTCCAGCCGCCAACATCGATGTGGGCGGGAGTACTTGCGGGAGTACTTGCCTTGACAGACGAACTCCTTCAGCCAATCAGCCAATCCAAATTCAAATCCAGTCGGAAGAACGGCGAAAACGTCTTTTCCACCGAGAAACTCTGCTAGTGCATACTCTTGTTCTTGTTTAACTGTTGTTGAGTCTATTTCTGCAATAACTGCACTTATGGCTGTGTTTACTCTACTAATGTTAACGTTAACGCTCATTGCTTCGGGAGACGCCATTACCGTTTTGCCAGCGGCGGCCTGTATTTCACGTCATCAACTACGACGCAGTCCCTGATTGACCAGGTTACGTCATCAACTACGACGCAGTCCCTGATTGGCCCGGTTACATTGTAATTTCAAGAAATCGATGTGGGCGGCTGGAAGTCCAGACTGACCCGTGGAGCGAAACAGAATGTGAGGTCACGTGATCAGGATGGGCTTACCAGGCTAGGACAAACCCACACAGGAGAGGAAACACAAAGGAGAGCAAAGTCAGGCGCAGATAAAAGCCTATGCTAAAGAAAGACACACAGACAAAAAAAAAAGACAAGGAAGAAGAAGATGGGGAAGGTGCTAACAGCATCACCAAAAAAATACTAAATGCTCTTCTCGGCCTAAATGAACAGCATAGCAGATAACATGCTGGCTATATTTAATCAAAGCAACAACAAACCCCGCTGCCTCCCTATTAATAAGCGAAGTGGTCACAGACTAATTGCCCCCATATTGAGGGAACAAGGGTCTGGCAGCAACATACATCATTAATGAAGGCCTTGGTGAGCCCTCTTATGACATTTAGAATGATTTAAAGCATTAAGCCCAAATGTCAAACACGAGGAGGGGGTCCACGCCGGCTGGGAAGAGGGTGTAAGCAGAAATGAGTGGGAGAAAGACATACAGAGAACAGGAGGACCATACTTCTAGGGAGAAGGGAATAAATAAAAGGTGGCGAAAAGAGGGAAAGGATTAAGGCAGAATTCACCACTGCTGTGGCTGGGATGGAAATCCCAGCATCTGAAGGGAGAGACGGTCTGAACGGGGAAAGAAAGAGAAAAGAAAGGAGGACAGAAAATGGAAGGGGCCTACTGCAAGCGTCTGGGGAAAAAGGTGAGGGACGGAGGGGTGGCAAAATTAAAGATGGCAGGGAAAAGAGCAGCAGCAGCAGGAGAAGGAGACAGGAGTGAGAAGAGGTAAAAGGAGGCGGTATGGTGACGCAGCAGGAGGGTTAACATTTAGATCTGGCACGTCATCTGAAGACAGCAAGTGGGGGGTTTTGCGTGTGTGTGTGTACATGCGTGTCTTGTTTGCCTACTTTCAGGCAGTCTGCTGCTCTGGTGAGGCTGTCTGGCTCTCAGGATGGAGCGAGGGAGTGAGGGGCGGAGGGGAGGAGCAGGGGGGAGAGAGAGGAAGTGAGCAGGGAGAAAGCAGCGAGGCGCTGGCCCGTGTTGTTCTGGGTGAGGGGAGATGATAAGACGGGTGAGCATGGGAATAGAGAGCTCATGAGGGAGGAGGAGGGGGAGAGGGAAGGGGATAGAGGCACTGAAACATGGAATGGCTGAGAGGATATTTTGATCATAGGTGCAAGACTGGAACTATATGGTTAAATGGGAGGGTGGTGGGTGGGGGTACAGGGTGAGGGGGCACAATCGGGGTCTCTCTCCCCAGGGTGTCTTCATTAGCTCCTTTGCTCACTGACATTTACAACATCACACACGCACAGCTGGTTTCCACCTGCTAGGACTCTTGCTTTCTCACAAGACTAAGGTTGAATGAAACCATTACCGAGAGGATTTTGTTGAAATATATACAAATATACACCTGGTGTTCTAAAAACCATAAACCATCAAGGGCCACTAGCTAAATAGACTGTTGCTAATGATAGCATACATGCAGAGTAGAACCTAATGCCAAACAGCACAAGGCTAGTGAGAAGTTCGACATCAAACTGTAATGCAGCCGACAATTTGAGTTCCACAAATGCATTTGCATAACAAGCTTCTGTGAATGGTGTTGATTAAAATGATATCTATCGGCAAAGGACTATTTTCAGAAGACAAGACTCTTGTCTGACTCAAAAGTGAAAATAACAAGAGATTCACTGAGACGGAATTCGCAATACTGGTGCTGCACAGACTTGTGAAAACATATTAACGGCCCGTGCGTCAGATTTGCTGAGAATTACTGGGACATACCGGAATAGAGATCACCATGTCAGGGTGTTCATTCCTAAACAAGACAGTAGCTAACACTGGCTCATTAGCAAGATGACAGCTTATTGCACAATCAGTCCCCAGTCTCCAGCAGCAAGGAACAGAGTAGCTTATCTAGATTCAGCTGCAAATTGTATCTACAGGAGAGATAAGTAAGCTAGTTTGGCACCTGGCAAGGAACCCATCATCAAATTAATGGTGTCAATGGTGAACATTGTGTGAACTAATGAAAATGCATGCAAAGTAGCTACATGAAATTAATGAGTCTAATTTGTCTGAATGCTGAAGAAATTACTTGAGGGAGAGATGAGGAAAGTGTGGAGTGGCAGCATCTCTCTCTCTCTCTGCACCATCTACAGTACGGAGGTGTGACTACAGATACGACTTCAAGATCCACTTTCTGTGTCTGTTTACTTCTTTAGAAAACAGTTAGAGTACAGTTTAGTAAAATCTGCTAATAATAGTTATCCTGAAATCAATAGCCATGCTGAAAACACTGCCATGTATATTCTCCATATATTTGCACAGAGACACCCCAGATATATAATTCTTTAAGTGGGATGAGGCACTGAGGGACAGATGAATTATAATATTGAATCCAATTTTACATAATTACAGTCCTCTCCTACTCACACTTACAGATTTATTCAGATTAACAAAATTGCTTCATACAGGAGCTCAAACACCTCAGACCTCCCAGCCCTCTCACCTGCAGCATGTTGAGGAGCAGCGATCTGAACTTGGTCCCCTCCACCATGAACAGCGCCATCTTGTCACAGAGCTTGGCGGCCGTGGTGGCGAAGCTCCGGTCCGACACGGCCTTGGAATAGATTGTGCTGACCACCTGGGCCAGCGTTTCCTCGGAGCGTGCCGAGCACTGGGCCTCCTCCATGAAAGAGGCCAGCTGCTGCTCCACCCCGCTGCTGTTGCTCCTCATGCTGTTGAGAAGCTCCACCAGCCGGTCCATGCGCTGGGGCCCGGCGCCTGCCGCCTCCACACACGCCTCCTCCTGCCGGCAGGGGACGGAGAGGATAGGTAATTAGAGGAGATGGTGGGAGAGGGTACGATATTCAGTTTTAACAGATGTTTGACCCTAGTCTGAGAGTAATTTTGAAGACTGTTGGTTAGGAAAACTGGTTCTGTAAGAAGATGCTGGCAGATAGTATGATGGGTGATGAGGCAAGTCGATTAGACCTAATACTTAGGTAAACTAAATTAAAGTAAATTAAATTTGGAGTTTGTAGAGGTTTCCTCAATTCTGCGGTGACATTTTTTTCCAAGGAGTACCTGTACTTAAATAAATAAATAACAGGTCATGACCAATGTCTATATTTGAAACTGCATAACATTACTATGAATCTTAAGTTTCATGTATGTTCCTTTTAGGGCTGCAACTAACGATTACTTTCATTATCGATTAATCTATCGATTATTTTTTCAATTCATCGATTAATCATTTAGTCTATAAAATGCCAAAAATTGAATTATTCGGCTTACACTTACTTAAAACACAAAATATATATACCAAAAGTATGTAAAGACTCAGGACAATCTAATTTGCTGTTGAAATGTGGTAGATTGCATATAGTTAAACTGCTTCCTATACAAGTTTGTGCATCATGCATGATAAATTAGGCTTATTTTCTTTTCCATGTACATGGAGTAAACCCCCCTTGGAGAGGAAATAACCACTTACAACATGTCAATAATATACAACATAATCAATAGGATATGAAACCTAATCAATGGCTTATAAAACGTAACCAATATGCTGGATCTTATCTTGGTTCAGTGGTCTGGCTATAAATTATAACACATTCCCAGCATCCACATCCCAAAGAAAATGTTGTTAAGGACAGGTAAAGCACAACACACAACATTTTGACCAGATTAGTATGAATTAGGTAGTTCTACACACATTTAGAATGATGTGGTGAAAGTGCTACGAAAATCCTATGCTATCCGATGCTACTTTGCTGCCCTATGAGTATGGCCTAACTGAACATAAGCTAGATCCAGGATTCACACCATGTCCCCAGAGTTTCTTCTGAACGTGCAACATTTCTGTTAGTTTTCCCTGAGTTTTGGTGTCTTTGAGGATATGTTTATTGATCCCTGCCTTGTTGCCTGCAGGGAGTCCTGTGTTGTCAAATCAAACCACCCCTGGTGGTAATGAGTTAGTTGTAGAGAGAGGAAGCTGAAAACAGCAACACAGTCAGCCGGCTAGCTAGTTTAGTGCACACAGCAGAAAACATCAAAAACTGTTAGCAAATGCTGCTTCAGCTACTTCACCTCCTCAGTGAGAACATGCACTCCCCTCCCTACCAACCAAGCAAACACAGTCAGAGTGTGTGTCGGTCTGAATGCTAAATAACTAAGCAAAGTGTAGAGTAAGTGGCTAAAGCAAAGATCAGTGTAACATGAGCATGTTTGTGTCTGCATGTCTGTATATGAATGATAGTGTCTGAACATAATGAAAGTAATTACAACACTACATGGTTGTGTGTGTGTGCGCGTGTGCACATGCGTGTCCTGATTGCTCTAATGCTGACTGACAGGCAGTAAGCAGCTTTCCTCTACCTTGTCCTTTAGTCTCCTCCTCAGCCTCTCCTTTGACGACTGCAGCAAGTTGATTTTGGGCTGCTCCGACTGGCCCTCGCTCGCCTTCCCACTTCCTGGAGGGCTGGGAGATTCCTGATTAACCGTCTGGTTTCGGCAGGAGTTTTGATTGGCTGTTGACCAAGATCTGGGCGATTCACTGGGACTCTTACTGCTGCAATCTTTAGGCTCCTGCGGTGGTTTGCTCTGCTCCTCACCCGTTCTTACATTCTCAGTCTCTTTGGTTGTTCTTGGCGGTACTCCTCTGTCGCCCATAGGGTTTGTCTGTCCATGCCCCTGCCCTTTCTGGTTGTGGTGCCAACGGCGGTTCTGGCTGTACCCGTGGTGTGGGGGCCCTCCTTGGCGCTGCTGCCCATGCACTCCTTGATACTGACGAGGGGGCCTGCCACTACCATTGTTTTTGTTATCTCCCAATTGCTCCGTTAAATTCTGCTGCTGTTGCTGGTTTGGAGATTGTTGCTGGGATTGATCCCTCTGGTGCTGTGGTGACTGTGGTTGTAGTTGCTGAATTTGGTTCTTCCCTCCTCCACCTCCTCCTCCTCCTCCTCCCTGCATCCGCTGCTGTCTCCTGGAATGAGAGCAGGTTATAGTTAGCCACATGGCGGTGTGGCACGGCCTGGCATGCCATCACCCTCTGTACCTCATACTTCTCTGCTCTGCCCTGGGCACCGACTGACTGACCACCCCTCTGTGTCAGTCAGTCACTGGCACCATGCCATCCATCTGTCCTGAACGGTCTAAAGCTGCTTCCATGCCTCTCTGTCCATCTTGCTACATCTCCTCTCCTCTTTTCTCTATCCCGCTTCAAAACTCACTATAACTTGGTAGTTGTGTGAAACTTGTCTTCTCTTGTCCTCCTGTCTGTTTATCCTCAACTTTCTTATCTAGTTACAGTGGCTGATTCAATCCATTCGATTTTCAACTTAGCAACCACTGCTCTTCTATCAATATTCCTATGGCAAATCACAACCAGATACAGACAGTATGCTAAACAGCCTATCCTCTACTAACACAATCTTAAAAGAAGTAAAAACCCAAAAGCTCAAAGACTCCTTACACATGGATGCACAGTGTGTCTACATTATCCTGTCCTTCATGGCTCAGTCCATTTGCTGCACTGGCTCTGGGCTTGACAAGCCGCTGACATATGGTCCATGGGATTAGTCACACTGCTGTTGAGGAGGCAGCCTATTATCTGCCTCAGCCTGTGAACTAACACAAACTCAACTAGCAGTGGCTAGCACTTTCAACTCCATAAGTACTTTTTATACCCTTAAAATAGTGAAGACCATTTACAAAAACCTGATAAGATTTGCACAAGAAAGAAATTGGCCCATCTCAAAACAAAAAAGAAAAAGGATTTGCATCTATTGGACAAGATCTGCCAAATTAAGAATAAGTTGAAGTTCTCAGTAAAGGGGTTTGTAGGATTTACATATGATATGATGAGAGCTTGCTGCAATCACAAGAGAACTTTTGCAGAGATGAGGCTGTTAGCATAAAGAACATGTGCTTCATCACAGTATAATTTCTCACATCTCCTGAGCCTATCCCTTCCACACTCAGTGAAGAACCCTACTCTTCCAATCCTCTTCCTACCAATGATGCTGTACGTCCTCCACTCCTCCTCCTACCACTGATAAGTCCTGCTCCTCTGTTCCTCATCCCACCTTTGAAGAGCCCAAGCACCCATTCCTGTTTCAAGCAGCAGTGCTTCCAATTCTTATGCAATCAATGAGTATGCCAATTTTGCTGAGAATGAGATGCATTGCATGATTCCAATGGTACATATATAAATGGCAAATATATTTTGCCCAATTTCCAAAATGAGAAAAAATTGTGTCCCACAACTCTGATTTCTGAGGATAAACTGTGAGGAGCTAAATATATCACACACACTGGAACTAATGAGTAAAAGCTTAAGAAAGGTTTTGTGGCCCCTGCAACGCTGACAGTTGCGCCTAAGGCAGCTGAAAAATATCCTGCACCACCATCTGTTTTTTCTGTTTCCAAGTCTGGATGTTCCTCTTGATATCATCACAGGTAACAACACTGATGTGCACTCATCCCTGATGTGTCAATGGCTTTCCACAGAAATATTCCTATTTACTAAATGAGAGATCTATATCTAAATAACAAGGGCGTGTAACTCCTTCCTAAGGCTAAAGCAGTCAAACATAACATTACAGGTTGCGAAGATCAAGAAAATCATTCATCATCATTGTCTTCACATCTCAATTTCCAGAGATGTCAGCTCTCTCCTCCAGACCTACTTCCAGAGATGCCAGGTCCCTTCCCAGTCTTATATCCAGAGTTGCTATATTCCTCCCTCACTCAGCTCCAGAATTTCCAGGTTCATTCACCCCCAAATACAGAGTTTCCAGGTCCCTTCCCACTACTGTCGAAGCATCCCTGTCCCTTCCTAGCCACAGCTTCAAAAGATGCAGTCCCTTGTGTGATTAACCCAAGTCAGTCAGAACACCATGTTCAGAGTGAACAGCTCCAACTATGTAACCCCACTTCACCCCAATTAATTCCTCTGTCGCTGCATCTCACTTTGCTGAATCTTAAATATGTAATCAAAAATATTTCATTAAACCCACTCGTTCTCAACCCAACTGTTCCTACGTCTGTCCCTACAACTTGTCATAGTAAGTTAGTAAGTAGTTGAGCTACTGAAGATGAAACGATGCTGTCCCAACATCCATTGCATCACAGAGGCTTTGAAATACAGGCCATAAAATCGTCCACTTATTGTTACCATCGAATAATGTAATATTATAAGTACTTAATAATATTAATTCATTCAGGCCACATATTCAGAACAGAAAAATCATTGTTTCTTTTGTGAAGGCCTGGCTGCTGACACTTTTATGCCAGTGCTTGATTGTGGTAATGTTGGAGACTGTATCGCAGAGAATTGATGTGTATTCGTGTCTGTAAAGCCTTCATTCATCACTGTACCTTGTATAATTGGATTGGCCTATAAAATTATTCATTGGTAGCTTTTTATCTACGTCCATGCTAAGTTTGCTTTCCAATTATTCACTTATATCTCTAAAACCATTTGGTAATTACTGTCTATGGTCACAGAGATTCTGTTTGATACCTTGCCCAAAGATCAAAACTTAATTAAAGCTTTTATCCATCTTTCTCCCTTTTCACGGAAATCAAAATGATTTAAAATGGAGTCTGACTCTCCATCTAATTTCTCTTATTTGGAAGTTTCAGTGAAGGTTTTGAATCACGGTAAGTATAATTAAATCCGAGCCTGACTGCTAATTAGGTATATAGTCCCTGTTTACTGTTCAAAAGACTGCTTGAAGTGGACTTTGTAGACTTTTTGGACTCTCCAAAAGCTAAAACTGACAACCTGGCTCCAGACTGAGACCCTGACTCACGATGTGTTACCGCATGCGCAAACGCCCGCAATGGGGAAAAAGGAGCCTTCGCCATTCATGAACCGTGCGCTATGGGCGTTGTTCATGGCACAGTAAAAGGCGAGTTGACTGTGCTAGTGCTCCTTATAAATATATTTTGCATGTAATTATTGTGCAAATATGAATGACTTGTGGTTTTGGTCATGCAAATTAGGCTTTGAGATCAATTCATAAAACATCTTGCAGTTTGCACCCCTGTAGAAAAAGTAGCGCACGCAAAATCTTGTACTTTTAATTGCACAATGGGATCACACTGTTAAATAGACCTCTCTTTGGGTCAGACTGACTTTCACTATGGCGGCTGTTATTTTTGCTAGACACAGACATCGTCGCCAGCAGATTCGGCAAGTTAGACAGAGGATTTTCCTCCTCCTCCATTCTTAAGTTCTTTCTTCACTCTACATCACTGAACTCCCTCAGGACTACCCGTTCCCACCAATCCTCAGTCTGTATCCTCATCTGAAAGCACCGGGTTGCTGGGGAGCAACAACTGCATGTGTCGTCACCTTCTTTCCAATTCCAACGAGTCTCGCAAAAGTAACGCCGTTGTTTGTCTATGGCGTGGCTGTGACAAACAACATGATGTGGTAGAGCAGAATCAAGGCTGTAATTGTTTTGGTTAAAACAATTACAAGAAAACAAATAATATTAATTAAAAAAAAAATCAAATTTCCACAATTCTCTCTGCATAATCGAAATAAATACTTCAGTCATGTAAACGGGATTATTATGGTGAGTTGTCAATTAATGCAATCATGTAAAAAGATCAATCAGATTATTGCCTTAATCGCAGTATTGGCTATAGTCGCATTATTGTGAGCATGTAACCGTTTGGAAATTGTGCATTTTGCAGGTCAAGGTGATATCAGTTCATTTCATGTAACTAAGGTGTATCCTTCATTTATCAATCCATTAACATATATATTCTCAAACCACTGGAAAGTGGAGTCATTCTTAAAGACCTCAAAGTCATTCCCCTGTTTACGTTTGGGGATCCAACATAATTTCAAATCCTCAGTATCTCCATTGTTAGATGTTTTTCAAAGATTCAGTAAAAGCTGGTGTACAACAGAATCCTGAAGCCTCTGAACGCTCATTCCATTCTGTATGATTATCAGTATGGATTTAGAAAGCATTGTTCCACAGATATGGCTGTCCCACAACTTGTTGATAAAATCTACTCTGCTCTAAACAATGATGAATATCTCTTCAAATATTTCTAAATCTATGAAAACCTTTAACACTGTTCAGTCTGATAATCAGATCTAATCAAACTCAACTCATGTATGTATGTATGCTACAAAAAATATCCAACACACACAGCACATTTTGGCTAAAGGTCTTATTCATTGATCATTGCCATGTTTAAAATAATAAAAAAAGCTAAATTTTACTCAGATCCCTGGAAATCATGACTGATGGATCTTTGCATTGGACAAAAAAACATTCACCTTCTTCGCAATGAAAAGTGGAACTCTCTTATCAGCAAAATCATTGGTTTGGTTCATCAGACATGTCTTACTGACATGCTGAAAAGTTGATTTGGGCTTCCACATTTGCTATCAATCTCACATTCCATACTCGATACATAAGATTTGGTAGGCTACCCACTTTCAGCAGCCAGACTGACTTTCAACATGACTCTTTCATCAACTTGCTATTTTATTTTCCTCCCACATAAACATGTATCAAACATTTCTTTTAATTTATTTCATTATAATAAAAATAATTTCAATTTAATTCATACATACGACACCAGGTGCTCTAATAACCTGCACCTTTTTAATTCTGGGCAACATATTGGCAGTTCTAGAGACAGGGACTGTGGAATTGTTACATTAATGAATCTATCTCTTTCAACTATCTCAAATATAGATTTACAGGTTGTCTGATGTATCAAACTTGTTCAAGTTTTCCCTCAGTAGCAAAACATTCCATCCTGGGTCCTGTTTTGCTCTCCATGTCCTGCCTGGTTGTGTAATTTGTTTCCCAATTTGCCTCTGAAATGTGATACAAGTAGCTTTGATACTCAATGACTACGATTGTCTCAAATATGTCTCAAAACTTTTTCAGCTTAATGATGGTCAATCCGAGATTGTTATACAGTATCTGGCCCATCATTCTTCTATTTTTCTCAGCACTCAAAAAATGCTTAAACGAAATGTCACTTTCTTTCTTGTTCTTCTTTATTTTTAGTACTTTCTTACTTAACAACTAGACAAGGAAAATATGCTGTCTTGCACTCATGAGCAGCTGATCGGCCTGGGGCCTGCAGCCGTCCTGGGTCCAAAGAATCTACTGATTGAGCCTGTTGGCATGACGGAGAAGGAAGAGAACAGGGGTGAAGGTGAGAGAGAGAGAAGAGCTAAACCTTACCCTCCATCTATTGTCATGGAGAATGTGATACTGCTGGCAAACAAGATGAATGAGTTCACTGCCTTAGTCAGGACCCAGAGGGAATATCGGTGATGTATCCTAATGTGTTTCACAGAGACGAGACTACAGGGGAATACACTGGACAGAGTGGTAAGAGGAAAGGAGAAGGTCTTGCTGTTTTTCTTCAATCTAGATGGAGTAATCCGGGTCAAGTTAGTGTCAGAAGTCCACAAACTAAACTGCTGGCTGTGGGCTTGTGGCCGTATTACTTGGTGTGGAAGTTTTCATTCACCATTATTGTTGTTTACATCCTGCCCTAAATTGATGCGTGTGCTGCTCGTGATGTCATTCACTCAGTGATAACGGGATTACAGATTAAAGATCTGAATGCCTTCATGGTAATCTCTGAAGACTCAGAACAATCTGCAGCAAAACAGTGTGACGGATGTGTGGAGTGGGACGGCAAGGACCACTGACTATTGGCAGCCCACCCAAGCTTGGCAGGCTGGACTAGGGGGACCATGACCATGTGCCTACTTTAGCTTCATCTTGTTCTTAGCTGAAAAAAGTGTCTGTACATTCTCTGCATGAGTCGATACATATTTCTAGACACATTTTCTGCACGCATGATACCTCCATCCACAAATATGTTTTTTTTTTTTTACAATGCACATAAATATGGTGACATTGTGGTCTTTCTTCAGATTCTTATATTCCTCTTATTTGTTATATATTGCATATATATTGATATTATTTTTTTTAATAATTTCTCAAATATTGTATCAATTCATCTATAAAAAGACATTAGTGCCAGTAGAGATTGTATATAAATAGTATAAATTTGAATTTGTCATGCTCTTTCATACATATTGAACTGTTGTTTCATATTGTGCCTTACACATTCAATTTTTTAATTAATTTATTAAACAAATCCATTGGTTTTTTTTTCAAGACAAGACAAACTCTTTCCAAAGTCAGCTTTTTAGACTGACAATCTACACTCATAGTCACTTGACACTGACATTTCACATCCAAAATAACAGGAGTATAGAGTCACAACATGAAACAATGAGTTCCTGTCCAAATATAGTCATATAACCAGGATAGCCAATTGGTTAGGGAGCTCATCGTGCTCCTGGGTGCTGCAACCCTGTACCTCTGGTTGGGGAGCAGGGTCCAAGAGAATTTCCCTATTGGGGGATGAATAAATTATAAATAAATTAAAACAAAAAAATGAGTAGCCTTTTTTTTCAAAAAGTTTGATCATGAGTGCTTGGTACAAACTGATATCAAGGTTGCAGAATAATTATTACCTTAAACTAGAGAGATTGTACAATTGAGCTAACCATGTATTAAAACATTGAAAACATTGTAGATATACATGATAGACTTATAGTAAATAAAAATAATCCTGGGAGCGCATTAAAAAATCTAATCGAAAACGGTGGCTCAAATGAGCTCCTTTAGATCCGAGTCTCCCATTCAGCATGATAAGGCACAGAAAATGTGTGCTTGCAGATCAAAGGCCGGTGTAAAGTGAATTGGCAATGAAATTCCATTCACACATAATCCACACACTGCTGGCTACTAACAGATATGATGAGTACTCTCAAAGGGAATGTTTTAACTGGTATTAGTAATGCTATATTTGGAGCTTCTCTCTTTAAAAATTGCAACACAAACACACATACTGACCAGGGAAGAGGTCTCCCTCCTAGTCAATCTGTCTGTGTGTGTATTTGTCACAGTGCCTTCTCCAAAACTATAGAGCTCTAGTTATGAACATACACAGCCATCACCAGCACGCCATCACCCAGCGCTATACTATATTTCATATGGCTATGGTTCCTATTAAGCTTATATGCCACAGTAGACATGAGGGTCATTGAAACCCCAACTGCTAAGTCAGCTCACTGGAGTAGCCATACAAAGCCCCTAAGACATTTAAGCAATATCACACGAGAGGGAGTGCTGTTGTACTGTATATCAGCACGGCTGTGATTCGGTCGTAGAAGATAATCACAGCCGTGCTGATATACAATACAACAGCACGACCTCGAGTGTGATATTGCTTTTATACAACAGTTGTATAAACAAAGCTATTATCAAGTAATGGTAATTTGAGACGACAAAAACAACAAAAACAGTTCCCTCAGGATTCCACTACCAAGTGTTGCCAAGCAACAGGTAAACTGTTTCTCGACTGCAAGCTAGCTAGCTACTTTGAGGTTAGCACAGACGATTTCAGCTTACTTTCTTCCCAATCTTCCGCCTCGGCCGACCGTTCATAATTACGGTCAAATGTATCCATATTTGCTAAAAAACGCAATGTGTGAACGCAGCCTAATCAAGGTTACATTAGAACACCTGTGAAGCAGAGTGATACATACAGTACAGCATCCCAGCGCTGTTATACTGTATATCAGCACTCATGGAATGCCTCTTGTCCAATCAAATTGCTCGACCGGAACTAACCGGTGTATAAATAGTGTTATGTTTTCTTCCTCCCTTACTTCCTACTGCCCTTTGTTAGCTTATATTAAACGGTGCAACTTGCTTGTCTTTCTCATATGATGTGGACTTTGTGTCATAATAGGACAACAACAACAACAGAACACACACACACGCTGAATATAGATCCCTACATGTACAAATCCAATGCGAAAATGCAATGACCGAATCACTCCATTCAACTCTTTAGGTAAATATTTTAACCAATAAATCATATGACATCCATTTTAACAAAGATTCAACAGTAAGGATTGACCGAATGCCCAGGGCCAGTAAGACATTGACTTGGGCCAGCTGATTGGTCAGCCAGCACCCAAAAAGTTTCTGGTCTCACTTGGTGATAAGCCTGTGTTATCTTAGCCTCTCTGCTCTGCCACTGGCCCACTCTCCTCTCTGTTGTGCTTCTGCTGACCAATCAGATTGGATGCCAGCTCAGAGTTAGTCAGCGATCTGGCAACTCAGAGTTGTGTGGGGCAGACACAGTGGCAGCTACTTCAAATTATAAAGAGTGAAAAGTAAAAGGCAGTTTCTTTTGTCGTTGAAAGCAACAGTTTCCTTGGGTTGAAGTGATGATTCAGTCCTGTACTGCTTTTACCATTTGTCGGCAAAAACAGCCAGCAGCACCTCGCCTGTATGTTGGCAAAGCTGACATACCATCATCAGGTCCCATTAATGTACTAGCAAAATGGATGAATGGAGACTCAACAGCCTCACAATATCCGCTTTTTTTCCCTTTTTTCTTTTTAACTAGTAAATAGAATAGCATGTCACTGCTGGTTCTATTTACAGAAAAGCATCTATAAATTAGTCATGAGACTCATCCATGAATACAGTAAGGCCCATCATACCCTTTAAATTTATTCACAGTCAATCAATTATTTACTTTTTTGTGGTTTATATTTCATTTCATTATATTATATCCCCAATTTACCAGGAGACCCTGATGATTTGTCGAGGTTTGGCGTGTTTTCTCCATACAAAACAGAACAGTGTGTATCGGGGCTATGCTTTCGCTGGTCTTTGTTAACATTACTGTTGTTAATGTAACATTAACATAAACTACGATATCAGATATGTCAGACGTTTTTATAATTCAGTTTGATGTAGCAGAGTGGTGTGTGTGTGTGTTGTGTGAGTAAGACCTGCAATTTTACTTGGTGGCTAGCAAGAGCAAATCAGGCTGGTGTAAAATTGCAATAATACCGTTATTTGCAGTTTATCACTTCTCTCCTTATCTTCAATATGCATAATATTATCAGACTAACACTACTGTATGCGTGTGTGTGTGGCCTTGCACCAAACTATGTCTGCCAGACCTCGGTCTGTTGAGAATCACTGTGACAAGGGACCTGGCCAAAGAGATCTCAACAATCATGTCTGGACACTTCAACTGGATATGGAGTGCACACATGCACCTTCACACACACACACACACACAAATGACAGCCTGCAGGCAGTGCGAGTCTGGACACACAACTGCTATCTTCCTTTTCAGTCCCTCCCCAGCGCACACAGACACACACAGACACACACAGACACACACAGACACACACACACACACAGACAAGAACAGCTTCTATAACTATCCTTCCCTCCATCTCAACCTGCCAGCCAACAGCACTTAACCTTTGGAGCCTCCTGTGAGAAGGCAGCCCTTCCTTGTTTCCACTCATAAAGCCACACATACATCCTTTTACCCAGAAGTCCAGAGAGAGCGAGACTAATTGCAGGACTCCCACCAACAGTTTCGGAATAAAACATCTCTCTTTTGATCTCTTTCTTTTCCTCCCTCCCACTCTCTCTCTGTCTGGGTCCGACTGTGGCATTCCTTGTCTTAAGGCTGGGTCACACTAGACAATTTTAAGGCTGATTCTAGGCCAATTAATTTTATTTAATCACAAATTAAATAGAAGAAGTCTCATACAAAAATTCCTCATCAATGTTAATCTTGTAATGATGTCACTTCAAAATGCATTTGTTATGTAAATGTAACTGTAGCTTCTGTAACATGGAGCAAGAAACAATTCAACACCTATTTTGTAACCTATTTTGTAACTGTAATTTTGTGAACTGCTCTGGACGAAAGGGTAAACAGTTTTTTAATGAAAGAAGGGGTCATGTGTGATCTCTCGTCTTCATGTGTGACGCCCACCTTTGTCCCGTCGGCTAGCGTGAACAGCTTCCTGACCAGACGGCGAGCGTTTAGTCTGAACTGCCCTACACACGCAAGACTTCAACAGTCTTGTAGTCTGGCCAGGGCTTTACAAAGACCCGTCTCTGAGCTTTGGAAAGAGGTTTCTGTCAATAGAATTAGAAAATTTGGTAACACATTTCCACCTCGAAAGCCTCATTGTTATGTAGAGAAGTGGTCACCTTTGCATATAATGATGGATTATCACGATAAGAGGATATTCAGAGTCAGTGTAAATGGGATGTTAGGATGTTTGGAGTGTACAGAATACTTTATATACACAAGAAGTGCTGTAGCTGGGAACTGAAGCTCAGTTCCTTGCAGTCCAACTCAAGCTTTTCTATCTCTTCAAACACTCTGGATAAAGAGGAGATCCAGGGAGGGGGAGACTTAAATGGAGAGATAGTAAGAGAGGAAAATTAAAAACAAAGCCAAAAGCTGGATGATAGCCAGCGGTCTGCATAAGCCTTGTGGGAGGCTGGATTGAGTTGTGAAGAAAGGCCAAATGTTTAAAAAGGTTGCTGCAAATGTCACTTTCAGAAAGCTCAGTGATGACGAGACTGCATGGTGGTTTAACTTTCTTCACAAAAGACTTCCCTTGCACTTTTAACTCTCAAACCTTCAATAACTCATTTTAAGACCAAAAAAGAGTAAAGGGGAATGAACAAGCCAGACATTTTAAGGTTGCAGAATAAAAGCGTATGTATACCTTGTGAAACAAAACTGTCTGTTGCTAGCAAACTTGCCTTGAGCTGAATAGGGGTGCAAAATTGCTAAATGTTTGTCATGCATATGATGTAGGAATTTCAGCAATGGTCCACCAGTCTGAGCTGATTAGAAATCATGATTGATTGGTAGGCAGTAAAGTACATTTTTTATGTGTTCAAGGTCACATATTGCACTCAGGAATAGGAAGGTGAAATTATTCCAGACAGGATGATGGATTAGTAAAATGGTCTTTGAACATATTTTCTATCAGAAATAAAGTTTATTACTGAATCAAACAGCGCCTCCCTCTTTGCTCCTTCTCTCTCCCTCTCTCCTTTCCGCTCTCCTGGTGCTGAAAGACGCACAGCAGCGGCTTCTCTCAGTCCCAAAACGGGCTTTTTCGTTATTGTTTTCTTGCCATTTTCTTTTCTGTTTTACAAAGAAGAAAATGAAAAACAAGTCCTTTATAAATGTTGTATCTGCCGTTTCTGACCAGGAAAATGAAAAATGCCTTCTATTTCCGTTTTTCAGTTGTGGATTTTTAAATGAAAATCAAATCACCATGCGTTTTTCATTTTTTAATTTCTGTTTCTGAAAAGAAAATGGAATGACCAATAAATACACGGGCTGCGCTTGTGGTGTCAATGTTCCGGCATCGTTCACACATACGGTCGATACGGAACTTTACCAGTAACGTTACAACATCTTGAGCAGGGAAATCGGCAGAACTGATTTACTGGCATTTCCACACCGGCTCCTGCTCACACATGACAGTGTGCCGTAACATTTACGGAACAGGCTGCGTGTGTGAAAGGGGCTATTGTCTTTTTGCGCTTGATTTCTGAAGAAAAGGTGGCAGATTTCTTGGTTTTGGGGCTCATTTATGGTGAAATAAAGATCTTGCTGTGACTTGTTTCTTTAGACTTTCTTCATGTTATGCCAATGCACATTCCATTAGCTACCAGCAGTATACTTCTACCTTCCTGACAACATTACAGAGCTCCAGATGGGGAATATTTGCCACTGCAGCCTAGAATAAATAAATTAACAAACGACAATTGTTTTTATTAGTATTGCTGATGACTGTCCAGAGAGACTGGAAAAATAATCTGCCTTCAATGAATATCTGATTCTGTGGAAATTGTCCAAGATGAGAATGTACCAACCATGCATGAATTGACAAACAAATGATATGTCCCATCTGTGCGCACCATATACTAGAAAAGGATAGTATAATAGTCTTGAGTCCCCATAAAATGGTACGTTATCTTGCATTTTATCTTATCTAGATACAATCAATTCTATTTTACATACATGACTGAAAGGAAGAACTGCAGTTCACAAAGTTCGGTCATGGGATAAAGATAACAAAAACATATGATCATGAGCTAAAACCACCATTGCTGACAGACTCAAAAAGGGACCTCACTTGAAACTAAAGCTAACAATGCCAAATGATGTCAATTCTAACTCACTATAGCTCTGAATGGCAGAGCATTTTATTATAATCGCAAATGTAAATAATGACATATTTGGACAGGCCTGAGAGAGAGAGAGAGAGAATGTGTGTATGCATGTTCACAGTTCACAGCGCGTCCTGTTTGTGTGTGTGTGTGCTGTGAGAGAAAGAGAATGTGTGTATGCATGTTCACAGTTCACAGCGCGTCCTGTTTGTCTGTGTGTGTGCTGTGAGAGAAAGAGAATGTGTGTATGCGTGTTCACAGTGCGTCTTCTGTGTGTGTGTGTGTGTGTGTGTGTGTGTGTGTGTGTGTGCTCATTCGGTTCACTTCTCGCCCGGCCCCTCTGGTCCCCTCTCTCTGGGAGGTTGGGAGACAGTTCAGCTTCTGACGCTCTCCTCCCCGTCTTCCCTCCTCTACCCAACAACAGCCTGCCTCCAAGACTGTCCAAATATTCTCAGCCTCTCCCCTCTCGCCTCAAACGTGTCAGACGCTCATCGGTCTGACACGTGTGTGTTTTTAATCACATGGCTCATCAGAACTCCCCTATAGCGCGGCTAGAGCGTAAGAGGACATGTCGTTGTCAGGCGCTCTCGACAACATTCCTTTTTCTTTTCTACAGTGCAGCTAGTCCGTAGCTGAAGGTCGTCGTCTTTACCCAGATTTTACTACTACAGCATAAAATACAGCAGAATAAATTTGACTGACTGTGAGCTCTCATTTAACATGATGGGAGACGGTGATTTTTCAGGATTTTTTGCGAAGCCGTCCGTAAAAATCTGTTCTTTATTGACCCAATGGGGTAAATAAAGGTTACATGTGAAAACTGTGTCACTGCAAGAAATTGTGTGTTCCTTGGTGGTCTGAAAGATGTGTGACACCGGGCTTGGTCATACAGTACAGTAAAGACTGGTGACTAGACTGCTCAGTGGAGATGCCCCGAGGGTTGAGGAAGGAACTCTCTCACACACACACTCACGCATCTGATGATTAATTTGTTCTCTAGGTGTTAGTTTAGACATTGCTCTAAAAAGCCATTACGCTGATCCGCTGATAATGCGGAGAGGTGAAAGTGGGACTGTAATAAAATGTTAATCATATTTAATGACTAAGAACTCTGCGGTAGCAAGGGGGCTGCTGGGATTGACCATCCATCAGTCACATTACTGCCGGGTGGATGTTTGCATAAAGGATGAGGCCAATGATGAAATGTCTTCTCACAGTATCTTGTTCCTTAGAAATAGACTCATGTCTCTGGCATGATCAACTGTCTAGTCAACTGTCTCCCAAGGAAACTATGTTGATTTCCTGACTTGGAGAAATAGATTATAAAGATTTGGTTGAGACGATGATCAAATTAAGGTATTAACCAGCCCTAAAGTAACTTTGTTGCATCTTATCAGGACTTGCCCTTGTGTTTGATGCCGTCTGGCCGGGTAGTTTCAGGTCTCCTCTCAAATCCCTCCATTCCTCTCCTACCTCCTTTCATACCCTCTATCTCTCCATCTTCCATCCCGTTCCATTTCTCTGGCTTTAAGCCTCAACTTTGTGCCTCTTCCTTTCCTTCTTCACTCTACCCTCCACCTCCCCTGTTGAGGAGGAGAAAGGATGAAATAGAGGTAAATGGGAAAAGAGATTGTGCTGTGTCTTGATCGGCATTTGTAAACAACAAAAACCCTTGTGGGGACAAATCCAGCTTTTAGAAAGCAATGTAGAGGTGAAAGGCAGTTGGTGTCACTATCAGCCACATGCTGATAGTGACACCAACTGCCTTTCACCTCTACATTGCCAATCCTTGTTGTTTTTTTTTGACTAGAAATCTTATTTCTTATCTCTAATTTCTAAAAGCTGGATTTGTCCCCACAAGGGCTTTTGTTGTTTACAAATGCCTATCAAGACACAGCACAATCTCTTTTCCCATTTACCTCTATTTCATCCTTTCTCCTCCTCAACTTTTATCCCTCATCTCTTCCTCCTTTATGTGGCAGCAAACTATTTTCAACTGGCTTTTCACCATCTAACCAACCATGAATTCCTCTTCCTTTAATCCAGCCTGCCTCACCCTGTCCTCTCTCTATCCGCCCCCCACTCTACCCAATACCCCCCTGTTCCCTGGATTATGTTGTTCAAGCCTGAGGAAAAGTTATTATAAATAATACTGAAAAAAACACAAGAAGGGCTTTGATTTATTTTATCTCATGAATTACTGGCTGACTTTTGAATGCTGAGGCTCTGTCCCGTAGGATATATCAAGTGTCAAATGTTGAAAACGTCTTCATGTCCTCTTTGTGCTCGGGGTCTGGCTCCTGTTGTCACTGACCTGGCTGAGACTTGGCGTTTTCCCCCAGGGCCAGTGGGCAGTAGTATGGTTAGCTGGTCCCGGCTGAACTGACCACACGCTCTACAAGCAGGAGAGGAGAGCATGCCACAATGCGGGTGATGGGAGGGATAGAGAGATAAAGTAAGAGGAGAGTCGAGGGATGGATGGTAAGAATGGAGAAAAGTGACAGAAACATTTGTGGGAAATGGTGGGAAATTTATGTAACAAAAATGAGGAGGAGAAGACGGGAGATTATAGAGAAAGAACATGGAGAAAACAAAAGGAGAGAAGCAGAGCGGAAACAAACAAAAGAAAAAAACTCAATCTACCCGTTGCTAACTACATAATCCAAACAACATGCATAGGCCTACAGGAAGTGAAGAATGCCACGGTAACTAAAGAAGTGAAATGAGTTGACAGACATGACTATGGGAGGAGGAGGGACACTGATCAATATCTGCTGTTGCTGTAGGGGGGGATGGGGGAGAAACTTGTGGAACCATTGGACAATTGGTTGACCCAGACTAGCCATCGATTGGCCCGGGGGGAGTGAAGCCTGTCGGCCAGCCAGTCAATAAGACCACCTCTGGTGGCCCATGTTCATAAGGGCCACAGCACACTGCATACTGGATTGTGAGAGACTGCTTTTGACTGACAGATTTAACATTTGCTTTATACTTCACTCTGTTTTTGAAAAGTGTCTGGAGTCTTTAGATGCAGCATCAAAACTCCAAAACACGTGTGTGTGTGCATACATGCGTGCGTGTAGAAGGTGGAGCAACAGTCAGTAGCTTTGAGTCATCGTGGTCAGAAGATGTAAGCGGAAAAGCAGGGGATTCATATCAGGTGCTGAGAGACAGGCAGACTGGCATGTGTTAGCCAGTTCTATTCACAACACTTGCACGCACACACACACACACACACACACACACACACAGACACACACACAGACACACACACAGAGCTGTCAAACAGCAGACATCTTCTTCTTGATCATACAATGTACAGCCTTAATGCTATTCCAAAAGGAGACATTCTGTACAGCACAAACTCTTAAGGGAATAAAATAAACATTTTAAAACAACTCTAAGGACACTACTTAATCACTCATTTGTTCAGCCTATTGCTCTATCACAATAATGTGTGAATATTGAAAAATCTAGTTGTGTGAAAGCTCCTCTAGAATGAACAGCTCATCTTCTTGAAAGAGCAATGAGAGACAAAGAGGGAGCATGTTTGCTGTGGAGCAGCAAGGCGGTAAGCAGCACATTCCGGTAAATCACAACTAATTTCAGCCCTGCTTGACGTGCCTACTAAACTAGAAACACATGCACTACCTCCCCTTTCTTTTCCTTCCTGCCACAGTCAGCTCGCACTCTCTCTTTGCTACGTCTCACAGACTCTCTCCTTTTCTCGCTTTCTTGTGCACTCAATCCCTCTTTGCTCTTTTAGTTTGCCGTCTCTCACTCTTGTATATCACTCCTGACAAAATAATATTGAATATCAGCAAATACAACTTGAAGAGTTTGTACGCATAGTCAAATGATCAATGTTCGTCTCCAAATTTTGTCATCAGCTTCCAATGTGCTACAAAAGTTTACTTTCAACTTGCTCTTTTCTTCCCCCAGCTGTGTTGATACATCACACACAATAGATAATATATGACACAAAACAAAAACACTCTTCATGTTTCCTTCATAACAATGAATATTTATTGCCACCGGCCAGTGGCTGTGTGCAGTTAGGGAACCTGAGCGCACGGGAATAGCTACAGAAGAGGATTAGCATGTTTGATAGACAAACATATGAAGATTAAAGTATTTGATAAGCAAACATACTAAGCTTCACCATAAATGACTGTATGGAGTAAAGACAGCTGTGGAGACCATTTTCTGTGTCAACTAATGCTCTAACTTCTACAGGACCTACCTTCATACCTACCCACGTATGTATGCATATACCTTCCTGCCTGCCCACTTTGGTTGGGTATTCTGCTCAAAGCCCAGTTTCGTAGAGACTCCTTGAATCAGATCATTGATTTAGCTAGTAGACAACATCTGCATTTTGACAACAGCCACAGCTTCCTCATTCTTTCTAATCTCTCCCTTGCTCATATTGTTAAACTGATCCCTCTCTCCCATCTCTTTTGTCTCATTTCGCCCATGATATTTTAATCTCCAACCTCATCCCGCTCTCTCCACCTCTGCATTGTGGCAAATATATCTGGTCAACCTGCACTATGACTCTCCTTGGGGACATGAGGTTAATAGGCTTTCTTTACCAGGCCGTATGCTACTGCAGAGCAATAGCCATAGAAGAGATGAGTACAGTGTTTTATTATCCAGGACGCTCACCAGTGTTGATGTACGGTTCACATTATAGCCAGGTAGGACAGCTGCATCAAAACCCACTAACGCACGCACTCATCGCTCCAGCATGTTGAGGGATCAGCAGAGGAGGATAGGCAGAGAAATGAGGACCAAGCTTGGTAGTTTTACAATAAAGAGTCCCACCCATTTGCAAAATCTCCAGACACATATACATAGACACACACGCTTACACATAGGTAGAACTGTAGACATACAGTAGATCAGCATATGCATCCCAATAGCTGCCCTCAGAAGCAAGCTTTCCTAAACCAGTGTGGGGAAGAAGTGTGTGTGAAAGCAGAGTGTGCAAGAAAACAGGATGGCCCCTTGTTAACACTCCTAATTCACAAAGAGAATGGACTCAAACTGCTGTTGGTCTCAGTTCAACTGTGTGTTCTTTTCTTTTTGTCAGGCCTATGCTGCACCCATCACACATAAACACAATAGCACAGGACAGGAACAATTACTCTCTCCGCTTAAAAAAAAAAAAGGATGAAAGTGAAGGTTTTTGTTTTTTTTTCCTTTTGGTATAGCTTAAATTTCCTCTTTTTATCCACAAAGAAAACCCAAATATTTTCTCTTTTGCCTGTCTCTTAGCAACTGAAGAAAAGTTTTCCAGTGACATCAGGGCGTAGAGAGAGAGAGAGAGAGAGAGAGAGAGAGAGAGAGAGAGAGAGAGAGAGAGAGAGAGAGAGAGAGAGAGAGAGAGAGAGAGATTTTCTCCCAAGAACCTTGTTTGAATGAAGTCAGACTTGGGCGAAATGAAATTTTTGAGTCTGTACACTTGGAGCACTTGCTCTAGTCTAAATTTACTGCCACAAGGGGCAAAGTCAGGACATTTGGGACAGGCCTGAAGGTTCAATTTTGCAAAGCAAGACAAGTAAATAAAGGAGAAAGCTGTCAGAAGAGAAGCAAATACAGGTAAACTGACTAATTGGCTGAAGTGTGCAACAAATTTGACTTGAGTGGCCCATTAAACGTGAAAAAACTTTGTCTCCTTCATCCTGTCTGCAATGAAGTGTGGAGCCTGCATTCCTGTCTTGACATTGCTTTGGCTGAGGAGAAAAGTTAAGGCTTTAGGCCTGGCTGTGCGCTCGTCTGACATCAACAAAGAAACAACATTCCCTCTCACTGAGGTAGGTGTGCGCGTGCGTCTGTGTGTGTGTGTGTGTGTGTGTGTGTAGGCATGTGTGCATGATTACCGTCGGTCGTTCCTCCTGCGTCGGAAGAGCTTTTTGGTGTGTGCAATCTCAGCCTCATTAGGCAGGGGCGGGAATGCCTGTAGAGAGAAATGAGAAAGTAAGAGAAAGAAGAGACCAGTGAGTTATTTTTCTTCATGCAAGATATCTATAGAATTCTTCCCCACTGTAAAACAAAAAGAATAAATGAAATGGGAAACAGAAAAATTTTCATATAAGAAGCTATTTACATCCCAATGCTGAATTTTTTAAAGAAAGATTTGATTAAATATTTAACACATAGAATCGTTACATTTTGATGTTTCTAAGTAAGTCTTCCACAGACATTTTCAGAACCAATTTAGGTCCAGAGGATTTTCAACACTGCATCTAAAAAGCATCTGTCATCACATGTTTTCTCACAATGTGAGCTGGTGACCAGTCCCGGAGTCTGGCTTTCAGGACAACCACAATGGTAAAACCGTTGCTGACTCAAATTCTTGATGTCACAATTTGTCTTGCTGTGGTCAGATCTTCTAGTGTCAGCAGCTGTGAGATGAGATGTCTGTATTTGGTACTCTTGATTGTCAGAGTCGATTCCACTATCAGAAAAAGCATGAGTTCGGCACACCAAGGCTGCACTGAGCTAGAAAACAAACACATCTCCGAGGGCAAAGTTGACGGCAGGGAGCAAAGGAGTGATGCTTGTTGAATCTCATGTTCAGCCAGGTCAAGGCTTGGTGTGATCACAACAAGTTAAGTTTTATTTTTCACATTTTCACAAGAGATGCTTTTTTCTTTTAGGTCAGTTAAGGCACAAACTAGAAAGAACTTGGAGAATTCTACAACTTGCCGTTAGACCCAATGACATCATTCCCATTACTTAAATTTTAAGTTAAATTGATTTCTTGACCCTGCAAACATACCCTTAGGATTTGGACTCAAGTCTCTATCTTCCTTAGTTTCGTAGTTATGGCTAAAGAACGATAATTATCTAATGATGGAAATCTCTGATCTGGATCACTACCAAAACCTAATCAATTGTTCCTTGGCCTAAGGCCTATCTGTCCACCAAATTTCATGAAAATCTGTTCAGAGGTTTTTTATGATATCCTGCTGACAGACAAAAAACTATGGGGGCGAAAACATAACCTCCTTGGTGGAGGAAAAATAGTAGTTATGAAAGAAAAAGATAAAGTTGCAAAAGAATCCAAGACCGCATCACTGAGGCAACAACGATCCTGAAAGGCTGACAGGCAATGAAAACTGCAAACACAACAAACCTTCACTGAGAAAGGGTCTGATCTACATTTCTCTAGTTTAAGAATACTTACATTTAGGTAAAAACGATTCTATTCATCCCTTGGCGGGTTACCTACAGTACATAGAGGCACTTACTGCCTCCCTCCCTCTCTTGATAGTGGCACTCACATTGCTAAGGAATCTATTTTTTCCAACAGTTTCAAGCAGACTTGGAAGCTGTCTGAAGTATTTTTCCCCTCAATAAGGCACATTCTTTCTCCACGTCCGTCGATGTTGAACAAACACATACACAAATGCTCCTCACACACAAAAACTTACTAACAGTCTCACTATCCCTATGAATCATTACCATTATCTACATCATTTTTTAGTATTTCCCTTACTAGTTAATCCCTTTTTTTGTACCACTTCCCCTCTTTTGAGTTTTGTAATTTCCATATGCCTCTATGGAGGTCATCTGGTGAATGATATATGCTGTGTACATGGTGCGTACGTGTATTTTTCTCTTCTCGCAGTGATGCTGCAGAGCTGGCAGCCTGCAATTTGCCGTGATGAGAACTCAATACCCTGATGTGTGTGTATGTGTGTGTGGTGTGTGCATGTTTACACATGTGCAGAACTAGGAATGTCCATAAAAACATATGTGCATAAGAAGGCGTATGAATATTTTTTTCACATGTTTAAGTTGGGTGAAGCTGAGATAATGATCGCCCATTCCACTCCATAGGAGGATCGCTGTACACTATAGGACAGCATGCTGCCTGTCAAAAGGAGAGAAGACCATCGATCATCCATTAAACATCAGTCCTGTCAATCAAACAGCCCACTCCCCTTTCTCTCAGCATCGCTGTCTGCTGTTGCCATGGTTACAGGTGGTCGAAGACTAGTGCTGTTGTGTATACATGATGTGATGGTGGTGGGTGTCATGATAGGATGGGTGCATAAATGTGTGTTCAAAAGAAGTGAGCGTATGTGTGTGTGTGTGTGTGTGTATGTTTGGGGTAGGGGGGTCTTTAGAAGTCAGTTAGAGGCTGAGGCAAACGTCCCCAAACTCTCAACCCAAAGCATATTGCAAAAGGGGTGACCGTGGTCTCTCTTTGTAGAAAGTTGAGTCCTGAGAAAGTTGACTTCATTTCATTTCTTATCAAGTATTAAACAATTCAGTGAGCTGACAGGGAACCAGCGCTCTGCGCAGTGGTTGCTCTTGGTGACGAGTATCATTCAGTGTTTCTTCCTCTCTGTTTTCTTGATACGAGAATAACAACAGTTCTGGAAAAAGAGTTCGGATCCCAGTGCTGCTCTCATGAACAGTGAGTTTCCACCATGTAATGACATCAGTGTCTAGTCCTCTTTTTATTGGATCTAGGAGCAGTCACAGTGCATATTTGGACCAAACCATTCCATCGTCTCATCCCCCCACAATACCCGTCTCATCTTTCTTTAATGCCAGTTCAAAAGACAGCTTTTTGTTTTGTATTTTGCTGGTTTCCATGTGTAGAAAGGTTATATATCACTAGAGGTTTTGGTGGATTTTGTATAGTCTATACGGCAGTAAATTCCTTTGCTCATTCAAGAAAAACTTTCAAGAGCACATATATACGCAAACATATGACCATACCTGCACACACACACAAAAACTCACACACATATACCCACTAAGGTAGGGCTGTAAGTCTTCTAAATTCCCTGATAATTTTAAGCAACTAACTAGGAGTTTCTCTGTGTTTCTTTCTGTCCCTTGCTTTCCCAAAAACATACATTAAGACTCTGAGGAATATACAGATATTTGAATGCGTTTGAGAGAGAACTTGAGATTTGATACTGGTGCTCTCTCTAACCTACTTCTCTTTCTCAGAGAGGCTGCCGTGGGATTGGTGGATTCTGATTGAAGCCAGATGTGAGAGGCAGAAAGTAGGTGGGACACTGTATGGCACAGTGATATGCAAGAGAGGCAAACTTACACTGTCTCTTAGAACAAAACTTGACATTGGCCAAGGTAGATCAATGAACATGTCTAAGGCCAAAAGTATATCTGTGAAATTCCTATTTTTTCCAGAATTCAACTAGTTACCACTGGAACAGTCTGATGTGAGACAAACAGAGAGAGGTAGAGTTGCATGTTTAGCTACTGTTGTTTTCCTCTAGGATATCATTAACTGTAATTCTGCCTTCAAATGGTAACCAGATGACAGTGAGCACACACACACACACACACACACACACACACACACACACTTAAGTTTGCATGGGATGACACATGCATAAGCAAGCATGCATGAAGATGGCGCGCGTGCACAAAATAAATAAATTAATTAATTAATAAAAAATTAATTCACATGCAAACAATGCACACTACACATATTTAACCAAACCCCACAACAGTAGATTTGGTTTTTGCATGGGAATATGTGATATTATTGCATCACTATTTGAGTGGGGGATTTTTGCTGTAAATGAAAAAAATCTGCTGCAGGGAAGCATCTTAACTTCTAAGCACAGGGAGGAAACTAGCTGCTACTTGATCCCATAGACTTCCAGCAATTGAGCTAAGCTAACCGTTCCCATTCCTTCAAACTGCACGCAGAGATGTAAAAAAGGCATCCATGAGTTCGTCTGGGTAAGTAGGAAACATAAATCCCCCAAAAACCGAAGTATCCTTTTAATGGCCTCCAAAACCCCAAAATAGTTGAGCATTGATTCTTATTGAAAGAACAGTATAACTTGTGGATGTAAATTTCAATTACTGAATACTAACACCAGCTATTTTGTATAAATAATAATAATACAGGTTGAGTGCTTTCTTGTCTTGTATGGAAACAGTTTTTCTTAGTTTCTGAAAGATGGAAATGGAAACTATCTTGCTTAGGTAGGTCCTATTTGATGTTTCAAAGTTGTTTAACTTCATACTGCATTTTGTTTTATACTTGTAATTTTTAGATTGGATTACACTTGAATCTTAATGAGAGGTCAGACATGCAAGTATATTGTATTTTCTCCCTTGAAAGGGTATGTACATGAAACTGTACAAAACTCACCAGAAATGAGTTTTTAAAAGCAGATTTCATTTAAATATTACATTTCTTTAAAATATTATTTATATGGCATTTCTGCCTTATTAGAAAGTTCAGTGACAGAAAGTAAAGATGGGAGAGAGGGGATGTAACAAAGCAACAAAGGTTCAAGGCCGATTTCGAACCAAAGACTTTTCATTTAAATGGCAGGCGCTTCAGCCAGCTGAGCCACCAAGGCCCAGAAGCTGCACACAACAGCAGTAGCGTACCGGGAAAATGCATAAGTGTGCGTGTGTGTGTGTGGGAGAAGAAAAAAAGCACTACAGCAGTGTGTGTGTGTGTGTATATGGTGCATTTCAAAGAAACAGAGAGGGAGAAAGAGAAAGACACAGAACCCTGTCTGCGGCTGACAGGGAGAGCGCTGTGTGTGAATGTACTATCTGCAGGTAGCAGGCAGTGCAGAGTAGATCAAAGAGAGGCGTGTGCCGTCCTGGTCCCCAGCCAGAAGACCTCTCACCTCATCGCAGACAGAGGGAGCCCTGTGGACGTGACAAGGATGGGGAGGGGGCCTGGCTATGCATGTGTGGGAGGGAGGGAGGGGGAGAGAGAGAGAGAGAGAATGTGTCTGAGCGTGTGTATCTATATCTATATTTACGTGTGTGACAAGAGAGAGACCATGTGTATCGTTTTTGCCTATTTCCATGTGTGTGTGTGACAGAGAAAGGAGACAAGATGTACAGCTTTTGTATGTGTGCGTGTGTCACGAAAGAGATCAATAATGTGGATACAAATTCAAGAGAGTTAGGAGCCTGAGTACTTCTTTACTGGGTGTAAAGAAAAGACTGTGTGTCTCATTTGTCACGAAAGCATTCTGAATTTGAAGATCTGACATTCCACACAGAGGTAAGCTGGATAAGCTGACTGCAAGACGCGCGAGGAAATTGACAGTTTCATGGCCAGCGAGGGGAAAGCCGTTACCAAGCATGAGGATGAAAGGTGATTAGGCACCTCTGCTTTTCTGTGACATAACGGAGCATCTGAACACCCTGAATGTGAAACTGCAGGGACGCAAACGGATGCATGATGCAGTGAAACCTTTACAAGTGGGAGAGCCAAATGCAACAGGAAAACTGTGTTCACACTCACAGTCCAACCTGTCAGTCAGTGGCAAATGTTCATCATCATCACCCCTTTCCCAAGAGAAGGTATGTGCGCAGGTTAAACACAGTCAAAGCAGACTTTAGCTTAAGGCTCAGAAATTTGGTTTTAAAAATTTGGAGAGCGTGCCAGAATACACACGATGAACCAGATGAACCGAATGCACAACCGAATGCATAACAGTCCAACAGGGTGCTGAGGGACAAGCTGGCGTCTCTTGGGGCGAGAGTTTACCCCTTTTTCATCCCAGACACCATGCAATAGTGCCACATTTAGGCTGGCCGTGTTTTCGGAAGCACCCATTTGTGTGAACAAATAGGTGCACGTGTGTGAACAAATCATCCTACAGGTCCCACCCGACAAACACTCTGTCACGCAGCCACTGATGTGTCATGTGAGGCAAGCTATTTATTAGTTAGGACCTGTAGAAACATTGGTTAAGAAATTAATTATTTCTTGATGATTCGTTATTTTGCTAGACTGAATACCACACACACCCACTGATGTGTCATATTTGGGATTGTGAAGCAGGTGTATTTTAGTTAGCTATGTGGTACTTAATAAAACCAAAATCAGCAATTTACTTGCCTAAATGGCACACAGGCTATACAGCTGAAAAACTGTCCTGTTGTTTACATATCAGTAGACCACGTTAACATTTAAAAACATCACAAAGATCCCACAAAGGTGATTAGTTTGCTTTGCTCAGTTAGGCAACGGTATAATAAATGTTGAGTCCTCGACTTGATTCTAATTTCTCAGCCAGTTTGAGTTTGACAACCCTGTGTAAGGTGTGTGTGTGTGTGTGTGTGTGTACTGTATTATGCACTTGGGTGTGCGAGTTTGCCTCCAGAGGAAGCCCACGTACCTCAGATCATTCCTGGGGAAGTCAAAGGTCACTGGGAGAGGCTACCTGGAACACTAACAGAGACAGGATGTGTCCTCATCATAACTCCACCCACTGAGATCACATAGCCACTTCGCCCTAGTAACCACCTTGTACCTTTCAATCAACCTTTCTTTCAAAGTTTAGCCTTTCATGGTTTAGCCTCGGCCTATAATGTACACCTGCTAACTCCACGTGAAGCACAGGCTTTGGTCTTCAGGAAACACAATGCTGAAGATTTCTACAGTAGGTTGAAAACCAAAGGGCTCATATGCTTTGAAATAAAGACATGAATGAAGACATTTGGCAGGCAGACTCTGTTCATTTATTTAAATCTCTATTGAAGACTCATTTTTATTAACTTGATATTTACTAACGTCTGCTCATAATCAATACTCTCAATCCATAAATTACAATGAAGGAAAGTAAGGAAATGAGAAAAGGGGATAATAGAACTTTCTACGCAACGAGCACAGAAAGTGAAGTGTGTGTCTTCCTGTCCCTTCAAGTGTGTGACAATCCTGGTATGATGCTCATTCACTCACTCCATTGTTCCCTCCCAGCTTATTTATGTTGTGAGGGCCCTCGGCCAAAACCGATAAATTTAAAACTGCCCCATGGATGGCATTACAGGACGGGTTGTTGAGAGCGAGGCGGAGTGAGAGCAAAAGAGACTGTCAGTACAAGACAGCAAGGAAGTAGGAGAGAGAAAGGGAGGTTGTGTCTTTCTGAATGAGGAATGGAGAACAATCTTGAGAAAGGGAAAATGTTCTTGATGGACTATAAACAAGTCAGAGGAGACACTCTTTGCTCAACATACAGTAGCTTCTGCGCAGTACCATCAAGTCACATTAAGTTCTGACAATACACAGTGGGAACATAATCACTGTGTGTCATTTACTTTTGTTTCCAAACTGTTTTGACTACTTCCACCTCACCATCTATCTGTCAGAAGATAAACCAAATTATAGCAATATCTTATCAACAATTACAATTAATCTGTCCAAAGTATTTCACTTTTTTTGTGTCAAAGCACAGTACAACGTCTAGCTGATCTGTGCTGAAGGATCTGACCTGTGCTTGGTGATCCCTACTGTTGGCTAACTGACTAGTCTGCACTGTAATTGACTGCAACAGTACAAAAAAGAGAAGAGAGGGGAAAAAAATAGATTTAAGGCTGCCACAGATAGGTACAGGTGATAAGAGGCAATGGTGTGAGGTCCTGGCATCCATGTCTCATTTAAATAGCGCTCTGAGGCCAGGGCCACGACAGAGCAGAGAGAGGCAGACAGAACACATCAAAGACCGCAGATGTCGAGCTATAGCAGGAGATGGAGCCATCGTGGGAACAAAGAGTCAGAGAAAAAAAAAAACTATGGTACCCTATAGAAATTTAATCACAGGACAATTGCTGCCGCAGCAGCAGATTTCGGATGATTACGGCTCCGTTCCAGCCATCTTTTTATATAATGGGAAAAGATTTCATCATATGCACTCTCTGTAAGATTACATTGACAGTCAGCTCATCTTCTCTGCAGGATCAAGTCTGATGCTGTGTGTGTGTGTGTGTGTGTGTGCGTGTGTGTGTGTGTGTGCACGTGTGGTCAGTGGTGAATTAAAATAGCAACAAATATGAATACAGCAAACACAGCAAGGGTTGGTACATATCCATCTATCTGTCAATCCATCTACCCATCTCTCGCTTACTCTCTCACACACACACACACACACACACACACACACACACAAATTCATTACATAGACACATGTACACACACATACACACTATGGCCTGGGAGAAAATTCAATTCAGATTGACTGGAGGAGTTGAATCCTTTCAGATAACTGTGGGCCATGAATAATTTTGTGCAATCATGAAGCCATCAACTGATGCGTTCGGTATCAGTACTGTGTAAACTTTCACAGCTGCAGCTAAATTTATGAGTGTAAAAAAAATAAAAATAAACACTATCTGTTGGGCAAATATCTTAGTTACAACAAGACAGAGCCATAGAAAAGCTGTTTGATCTTCAGAGGTGCATTATTTATATAGTTAGGGATAATAATAATGTTTTTAATGTTGTGCTAGGGGACTTCACACGTTGGCAGCTCCAAATGGCAGCAAGAGCGAACTGAAAAATTTTAATACCCAGAAATCCCCAACTGTTAGGACCAAGCAGCAGACCTTTGGGACAGGGCCTTTTCCGCTGCAGCCCCATTACGTCACATTATGTAATATGACGTTGTTAAACTGCACACGGCACACTCAAGCTTACCAAGCCAGCCGGTCTGTCATGTCACACATATCAAAAGATACCAAAGGGACAAGAGAAGCTTAAAGTTTAGAGTTGTCACTTCCTGGGGGTGGACAGGTGTCTATACCGGAGGCCAGAATTTCATTTGGGCAAAGAGGGCGAATCCACGGGGTCTCAATTAGGGCGAATGGGACGCTCTTCTCTTTTGCAGGCCTACTTTGTGATTTAGGCCGATAAGACTGATGTATTTTTACATAAAAAATCTTGCCTGGAGCAGCTTCAGTAGTTACCAAGCAGTCTCTAAGAAAGTCGTTGGTTAGAAAGGGACTGTGCTGCTCAAAGTGACCAGTAAGCAAAGCACAAATCATGTTTGAAGATGAATTAACAGCACTTTTTTATCTTTGGCAAGTGGCCATGGTATAAGCAGGATACTACACTCTGACCTGCGAGACATGAGTATAAACACATGGCTGACCAGCTCCAAACTGCCGAAACACACAACCACCACACAACCTGGAAAAGCTCAGAGGATGGATTACAAAATTCTCACCTCTTTCCAGTATTTATTTATTTGTGTGTGTGTGTGTGTGTGTGTGTTGCAAATTTGTATATAATAATAAATGTGACAATGTGCTAATAGGGTCAGGTAGTGATTATAATTATAGCATTTTCTGCAAAGCTCAGATTCTCTCAGACTATAGTACGCAGACAGCAGTTTACTGTATTCTTATGGAATTAACATGCCAATTACATATAGATACCAGTTCTATATTACAGGGGCAAAAGAAGAGGGGAGAAGAAGAGCTCCATGAAATCCAAATGCAAAACTATGCATGTGCCTTGGAAGTTCCCATCTCAGTTTTTCACTCATAGCAATGACTACTTTATTCCTGCAACTGTTTTAAATAACTCGATACTCTTTTCACTGACATGCATTTGTAATCAAATGAATCCCATTAGTTCTGTTGTTCTTCTCTACACAATCAGAGATACAGACTGTCATTCACACATGATCCATAAGTCTCAAAGATCAAGAGCACGTGTTCCGAAACTGTTATTTAATATTTTAGCTGTCAGTGGGTTATACTCATGAATTATTATTGCATACTTCTGTGGAATTAGTCCCCAGTTTCCAAAAGTGAGCTGCACACACGCATGCAGTCAAGTCTCCAGTGTTCCTCCCATGCTGTGGCAGAGACCAGAGCAGTGCAGTGTATCCAGTGGTAATCAAGCCAGTATGTGATGTGTGGTAGTATAGTGTAGGAGGTCTGGCCAGCCAAGGAGCAGTAGGGCTAGGGACAATAGCAGGAAGAGACCGCAGGGAGGGGGCTGCCGGTCGCCGTGACCCCCTGGATATTGTTCTGCTGCCCACCAACATGAAGGATGGAGGGGAGGGGGGAAGGGTGGCGAGAGAAAAGAGGAGGGAGGGGTTGGAGAGAGAGAGAGAGAGAGAGAGTGCGGTGGAATAGCTTATGGAAAAGGCAAACGGGAGACAGGATAAAGGATGGTAGCAGAGAGATGAGAGGGTAGAGGACAGAGGGGTGGTGAGATGAGCAGAACGATATACGGAACGGTCCATGGGTGCTGGACGAGGAGAGGCTACGGAGGGTGGAATGCAGGTCTGACACGCTGACAGCTGACAGACAGACTGCCAAAGCCCCGCCCCCGGTGTCGGAGTCCTGCTCCGGAGCACGTACGCTTGCAGACGGAGGGGCCGACCAGTCTATCTCAGCTCCAGACTCCGGCTTTGTTTCCCGCTTGGACTGCTTTGTTCACTGACCAGGAGACCGGATGTCTCCTCACTGACTAGCCGCTTTCTCCCTCTCTCCTTGGTCTCACCCTCCCCTTCTGTTCCCTCTCTGGTGCCCTCCTTTCTTATAGGAAGTTCAAATTCTGTCACTGACAACGTGACCGCAAATACCCTGTCTGTCTTAGATTTGTACCTTTTGGATTTGAGAAACAAATTCCCGTGCCACTACTGTTAAAATAATTTGGAAATAAAATTATTTTGATATGGACAGACAATTGTAAATGTGTACATGTACAGTACTACACCTCAAATTGCTTCATTGAGGACATTAGTGTTGTATGGCCATGCTTTAACACCCTTCACGCTGATAATGGAATCGCCTTCAGTTACAAAGTTGAGGCTGACCTTCTGTGGCTACCGTCCAGAGATGCTGGTAGTTGTTAAGGCTGGTGCTACTGTCTGGACTCCTGATAACACTGAGGTGACGTGATCTCGGCGGACAATGCATGACCTCAAGGGAAAAAAATGTCAGCTCCCACACACAGTCATACACATTGTACTGAAACAGAAGCACTCACTCTGTTGCACTTGAGAAAAAGAGTCACCCATAGGACAAAGGAGAACATGATCAAATGTAAGAAATGGGATATCAGAAATGAATACGGTCACACACACACCCATCCACCTCCACACACACTTTTAACAGAAAGATTTCACACCATTTTGTCAAAACATGATTTAGATATATTTTAAAGTAAAATAATTCAATGCCTCCAACACATTCTCACAAAAAGTGTACTCCATGCTGTGTGGATAAGCAAATGTTTGTTGGCAGGATTGCTTAGTTAAGTCTAGAGGACACCCACATCCACCCAAATACATGCACAAGAGTTGTGGCTGTCACAACACCGAGGATCATGCTGACATGATCAGGCTGATGAGCCAGACGGCGTGCGAGTGAGACGGTGGGTCTGTGGTATCGGCCACTGAGGAGGAGATGCTAAGGGAAGAGAGGAGAGGAGAGAGGAGGACGAGTCTTGTGCCCTTGAGGTAGTGAGTCTCAATACTGTACAGTAACCTCCGCTGCATGTTCAGAAAGAGAAGACACAAGGACAACTCTGCTGCCCTCGGGCCGACCTCTATAGAGGCTTTGTAGTTGTGTCAATCTCCTAGCAACTGCGGCTGGTGTCATCTTCTCCATCCACTGGAGAACTGTCTGCGCGCTAAAAACAGCTAAATATATATCACTCAGGCTAGAAAAAGAGATATATTTGGGATGTTGTGCGTGTGGATCTATACAGTACTGTTCTAGCTAAAAGTGAATGGTTTCATAAGGAAGATTTGTTTCCAAATTTACGTTACTGTCACTTAGTAAACCATCTTCGTCTTTCGTCCAAGCCCCCACTCACACACCTGACCACTCTGATATTTTCCAACAGCCTGCAGTTAAATCTGACGCAACTGAGCCTGGTGACTAGTGTGTGTATATGTTTACAATTTACCTCAAGTTCGATTCAAAACAGCAAAAAGTATTTTCGGTGTGTATGCTTAAGTTATTTCAGTGCACTACAGAAGCAAAAAGAAGTATGCGCTGTTTACATTTATTTTGCTAAATAAAGAGGAATGGAAATATTAGAATCAGTTTTGCCTCAATTTCTCTCCCTAGTCTACATCAATAATGCAAAATTCAGTCAGACGCTATATACAATATTGATACCGTGTGCTAAGTACGGAATCGCATCATGACCCACCGTCTTGAAATCAAATCATATCCTGAAGTCCTTGATAAAACCCAGCCCTACTTTTCAGTTATTCCTGCGCATGAAGCCACGCATGAAGAATTTGCCTTCTGACCTGTCTACGCTTCTTTCATTACAACATGACGCTGTGGATGTGAAGACCGGGTTAGTGAGTGCTTGCATGCATGCGTGTTAACATTCCAGAGAGGCCAGTAAAGGTCCAGTAGAATCTGAGGGCACTGGGAGGAAGGCCTTTCTCCTCACACACACACACACACACACACACACACACACACACACACACACACACACACACACAGAGGATAGGTTTTCCACATCCCATGGCCTTTTGTAAGTCTATTCTGGCTCCTGGAAAGAGGAAGTGGACGTGGGCAGGAAGTGTGGGAAGGAGAGGGGGGACTGTGGGTGACGCAGCCTTGCCATTCAGTAGCTATAGGTGATGATTGGGGCTAGGTTATTACAGGCGATATAATGCTGGGAAATAAAATGTGATAATTACATAAATATAATCGTTCTTGACATAAATATGGAACATGCTCAATATAATCCAATACATGTTCTTCTTCAGGCTTTGACCACAAGCTAACAAGAGACATATGAACAGCCAATCATGTGTTATAATCGTAAGGAGGACACACCCACCATGGCACCATCCACTGCATGAAGATGGAAGGAAGATGGACAAAAGAGAGATCCTCACAGCCTACCCAAAGTTCAAATGAGGCAGATGAAATGGGCCATTCAACTTGAGTGGTGTGGAAATATTTCGGCTATTTAAGTCCAACAAGAAACAGTGAAGCCTGCATTGTAAACTGAAAAAGAACCACTCCCAACAAAGTCAGGTAATAGCCTACTATAAACCCATTTCCTCGTTTGGATCAGTATCATCCTATAAACTATGCATAAAATGTAAACAATGGCTGTACCAAAGGAGTTCTAGTAGTCCACCAGGAAACTACTTCACCTCTCAGCAGCAAACCATAGTACCAAGTTTCTTCAGCTTTCAACCAGGAGCAAAAACTGCATGATTGGAGTGAGTAAAACTCAGCAATCCACTTCCTGGTATGACGTGTCCGGATAACAAGCTAGACAGCAGCGGCCTGGCGTCACCATGCAGGACTCAGCCTGGTAGAGTTTTGTGATGAAGATGATGATGTCAGGGCATCATACCAAACAGAGGACAGAACAGCTTTATATGTGAGGGGTAGTCAGACTTTTACGGTGATGAAAATTGACCATCACCGGTGTGGTTTTTACCATGATTTACCGTGACGTTGGTTATCTTCCCATCCCTAGTGGATGTGTGTGTGCTTGTGAGAAGAGGGACAAAGAAAGAGATGGTGGCTGTGAGAACTGTATGAGTCAGTGACAGCCAAAGACAGTGAGGGACAGAACAAAAGAAAGAGCAAGCCTGGCGCTCCCCAGCTCTGTGCCTCTGACCCTGCCGTGTCCCAGTGCCAACCCATATCCTATCCCAAGCAAACTAGACAAACCCCGTTGACCCAATCTTTCTTTTGGCCCTATCTGAATGAAAGGAAACAGCAATCTTGGCTCGGGAACCATGAAATGAGGAAGCCATCTTGGTAGTGCAACTAGGGCTATCTTGGCTCAAACACTGTGAGAGGTAAAACACATCTCGGCTCAGAAGCCAAGAGGGGAAGGAAAGAGGAAGACATTGTGGCTCAAACACTATGAAAGATGGAAGACATTTTGGCTCAAAAAGCAGGGAAGGAAGAAAGGAGGGTGACATCAGTGACCCAAAGTAAACTCTGCCACCCCAAATAAATCACATAACGCCATAGAAAACACAATGGTTGATGCCTTAGCTTGCCCTGCCAGGGGAGACTAAGCGACAAAATTAAGTTCAGATCACATTTATCCATTTGTTGTTTCCATACGGGTAACATACACAGATACAGTAACAATTAAACTATGAGGTTATTGTTGTGATGATCCTCTTATGCCAGATAATACACAGAAAGGGCATATGTCTGCACCGTAGACTCTAACCCTAACCCAATCTTAATGGCTGAGCCTATTATAGATCAGAAGCAAATCACTAAATTTTTTGTTTACGAGATGTTTCATCTTGTCTGAGAAACAGCCACTGTCTCAGAGGCCAACAATCCACCCCACTAGCTGAATCTATGTTGTACCTACATATCACCTCCAGGGGCCAGTATAACATTTTCTCCATGCACTTCTCTGTCAGTTACAGCTTACCACAGGTTCTTTGTCTGACCAGCAGGTGTCACCAGAGATCAACTTATAATTAACCAGTCTCACTATTTGTTAATGTAAATGCTTTCATTTATTTATCTCACATAATTTTGCTTCAATGTAAGGTCAAGTTGATCCCTACTTTACATTTTATGTTAAAGGAAAAATCCATCCTCAGATACTGTTACACTGTTCAAAATGAGATGTTCAATGCACCCCAGGAGTAATTTTGTAATTAAGTGCTCAATTATTTTGGTATATCCACTTTCCCTCAACCTGCCTCGTCCATCTCTGCTTCAGTTACTGATTTCCTACATTTCCCAGAATGACAGAATCCCATTGAGCAGGTGTGAACTTGTTGCGTTCTGCTGTTAGTTACATGTGGAGGTGGAGAGAGTGATAGTTTCAGTCGAGAAAAATTGAGTGTTGCGCCCTTTACTCAAAATGTAACATCTCATGTGGCTGCATTGCACTAAGGTCTATTGAGGCCACTGTCAGTGGAGAAATTGGCATCTCTGCCTAGTCTACAATGGATTTCTCACTGTATGATTGTTGAACGTCAATGAAAAATGGTGAGTCTAGAAAGAAGCCCTTTTTCTTTGATCATGAGGGGCTGACACCAAAACCTGACATTTATGTTAATGTTTTAGATAGCTGAAGATTCTGCTATTAAACTCCATTGTAGCTGCACTAGAAATATCTCGACATTACATCACATCGTCTACATGTGGCCAGTTAGGGAATAGAAAAAAATCCACCACCAAACAACAAAATGGACCGAGCCTTTCTGAAGCCAAAAATCCACAGTGTGCTTGACTGGGGACTTCACTACGGACCTCACTACTGCACTGCTCCTCTCTTCATTGCACCTCCTGTTTCTCCATTGTGCCACCAGGGGTCGCTCTCCAACAACTAATAGGTTTATCATCTTGGTGAAAAGCTTTGTTGCTGCTAGTCCACTGTGTCAACTCAGTGTAGTTTCTGTACATAATAACCATTTTATAATACAAAATACTGCTAGTATGGTACATAGAATATGTGAATTGAACACATCTCACACATCAGAGTGAGAACACAATCTGAATAGGAGCGTTCGTTTTTCATAGAGCTGAAAGGAAAGATTTAGATAAGTGACTTACTGAGTGCAGGTGGGGTAGGAACCTCTCTATGTCATTCATGTCTATGCCGTCGTCCTCTTCAAACTTACTTTTATTCATCCTGAGAGAGACAGAGAGAGAGAGAGAGAGAGAGATTATGTTTCTGCCTGCCATACTCTAAGGGACAGTGAGTGACCAACCACACACACACACACACACACACACACACTCACAAAGCTTACTGCAAGCACATGCACACACGCACATACATAGCCGCAAACATGCACACACACAGCTATTGAAAATACCGTTACTGTTACCATTTCTTACTTTTTTTTTTCCTCATCACCTTTGATGGTCCATGTTTTATAGCTGTTACTTTCCATTGTTTGTGAGTGTTATTTTAATCTTAATAGCCCTAATCATTCTTATTCCTACTTGTTAGTCTGTTATTTGACCGTAGGAATGTGCTTTGGCAATACTGTACTGTATATGGTCATGCCAATATGGCCTATTTCAATAGAAAATAGAGAGAGAGAGAGAGCGTGAGAAAGAGAGCGCAAGAGAGAGAGCGTGAGAGAGAGAGAGAGAGACACATTTGCAGCAGTGAGTGATACAGAGCATCAATTAATTGGAACCATCGGAGGTGATAATGTTGTGGAGGTTGACAGACACACTCAATCAGTGACGGGGGCAGAGTAAAATAGACAATGCGACCACAATACCATTCCAATTGATTGGGACTCTTCTCAGGACAGGACAGGACAGGACAGGGAAGGACAGTACCAAGCCTAGAATAGATAAACTTGAAGCCCCAAGCCCAGGGCCAGGCCTTACCCCTCTCTGTCGATGTGTGGCAGGTGCTTTGGTGTTCCTCGGAAGTGTTTCCTGTGGAACTGGCTGAAGTCCAGCTTCTCCGGCTGCACGTCCCAGCCTGCACCACTACAACAAACAGACATAAAGACAGAGTAAGGGTTAGAGACAGCCAGCATGCCTGCATACAAACAAGGAAACAGTGTGAAGGTTAAGTGTACAGGACAACTAGTGTGCCCAGGAATAGACTGGCAGGAAGAGAGGCTGAGAATAATGCTAGAGACAGTCATAGTTAGACAGAGAATCAGGGAGGAGGGAACGAGAGACAGCTACAGTTACACAGGCAGCGTGGGCGGAGAGACAGCTGCGGTTAAAAAAAGGCTCCATCAATCACCAAGCAAGGTGATTTTAATTGCCACTCCGAAGAACAAAACAAACCCTTGCTTTGCAGGTAACCGGTATATAAACCTGCCAATGCCACCATTAGACAAGGTTAGCTGAATGGACATTAATTTTTTTCAGCAATATAATGATCACAGGTGCCTTACCACCCGCTCTACCAGTGACCAATCTATCTCCTTTTGGCAGTCCGAAACCGAAACAAGACTTCTAAACAGGCACTTAATTAACACTTAACTGCCATATGTATAATACTGTATCATACACACTCAAACACACACACACACACACACACACACACATCAGACATTGTGAAAATCATGCATCACCCAACACAAACACACCCACACAAGTACACACACACACGACCGGGAGTTGACTCCAAGCATTAATCTAATACAGAACAAAGATTGTGCTTGTAAGCAAATATCGAACAAGCAGATATCTGGTCTGAGCTGGTTAATATGACCAAACAGCCAGAACGGGCATCGGAGGAGTGTGTGGGATGTCAAGAGGTTATTCCAGAGGTTGCTGGTTCAAATCCTGAGGCAGGCAAGAAAGAAGAGAGCTCTCCCTGCTTGTGATCGCTGCAGATCGCTGCTACTGACAGTGTCCTTGAATAAGAACATGAGACACCCAACACATCAGTGCCAAGTGATTGATTATTCGGTGGCTGGCCCTGTGCTCTATTTGCTCTGCCGTGCACTAAATGCTGCTCTTCTCCACACAGGAAGAAATGAGAGAGACCAGCTAGAACAAGGCCACAACAGCCTTGAGAAACTGGTCAGATGCTGAACTGAATTCAGCAAACAACAGACAATCAGAGCTCGGGAGCATTAATCTAAATTATGTAAGGGATAATGCCCGACGAGGGGCAACGGTTCTGGCCTCCCCGTCGTCCATTAATTCCTGATAATGGACACCTCGAAGGGCATTACCCCGCTTATATCATGGTCACTTGCCAAAGAAAAAAAAATTAAGACCATTAATTTATATTTTCATGCGTTTTGTAATCAAAATCTAAAGTTTTTCACAAGCCATAACTCAGTTTCCCTGGTAACACCTGAGGGTTTGACTAATACCTGGAACAATCATTACCATCCCATAAGGTTCTTATGCAATGGAAACGTTGTTCACTACTCCAGTAAATAGGACGAACCTTAGATACGACTTGGCAACGGGAGATATTTCTAGTCCGCTCAGCTCATAGAACCCTTTGGCTCAGCTATGAGCCAGAAAGTTAACGTTATGCTAGCAAGATTCAAAGTCAATAACATTGCGTACGGTTGACAAACTAAATATAATTTGACAGTATGTTTAACAACAAGACTAGCTAGCTATCCAGCCATGTCATTGTCCCCAAATCAATATCAAGATTTTCACGAACATACAAATTGTAAACGGAGGCTTTGACTGCGTCCCTGTTGCTATGGTTACTCATTTTAGATACAGGCTGATACCTAATACTACGTAGCCAGCGCATTAATTTAGAACGGTGAACAGACAGTTTCACTGGAACTACTTAGTAGGTGTCCATTATCAGGAATTAATGGACACCCTGCAGCCAATCAGAATCGAGTATTCACCCAGACCATGGTATAATTAATCTTATTATAGTTATTCATTGGTAACAGATACAACTGAACCTATAATCAATAGTGTATGTTTTAGGACTGTGAGCTAAAGCAAGGTTTCCATGCTAATGCTGTTGTTTTAGCTTAAGCTTAACAAGAAGGGCAAAAAAAAATTATAATCAAAAAACATATTTATCCTACATTTTAATGTTTAATCTATATTACACTATAGATCAGTATATTGTCAGCAGTAAATAAAGACAACTTTTTCCCCATTGTGCTACTAATGCTGCTACTGAATGACTGAATAGGCAGGGGGGGTTTGGCAGCGGTGGGTAGCATATGTGATTAAGAATTACGGCTTGCATCATCCAGCCATACTGGCTCCATCCCTCCTCTGTGTGTTCAGATGTGCCAACGTGGCCGGAACTTAGGTAGCTGAGGTTGCCGTGCAGCTGTTACCATGGCAACCGGTTTTCCCTCCAGTTACACTGATTTATGTCTGACTCATTTCCTTTTCTATTTTTTCTCCTCTAAGTGTCTGTCTTGTCTAGCCCCTGTTTGGAAAATTATTCAGTTATACATACAGGAACTAGTTGAGCTAGGTTTTGTAAAGAGAGATACACAACACACACACACACACACACACACACACACACACACACACACACACACACACACACACACACACACACACACACACACACAACACATCTTACTCATATAGTTACTTACTCCCCAAGCCTTTTTGGTCTTTCAAGCATGAAGGCCTAATTTATTTACAGAACAAGCAAATCTCTGCCTCATCAGTAGTCTACCCTCCTTTCAAGCATACTGTGCTGTTTGCAGTAAAAATACTTTGCACTCCAGCCTCTTGTGACCAGATGTGATTCAAACTTGGCTGCTGGCAGAAACACACTGAAACAAAACACTGTTGAGTTTTTCATCAGAACAAACTGCACAGTCCTGTACTGTAGCTTCTGGATGATCTAAATGTGTGAGACAGGGAAGAATAGATGGGGATGGCTGAACCAACTTGCTGAGCGTTGGTCTTTCCGTGAATGGGATGTCCTGGGCCAGCGGTTCCCAATTCCAGTCCGTGGGACATAGAGTACTGCCGGTTTTCTATCCTACCAGCTAGTTAGTTGCATTCACCTGCCATCCCAGGTCTAAATCACTCCCAATTAGACAGCTAGAATGAAAACCAGCAGTACTCTAGGTCCCATGGACTGGAATTGGGAACTGCTGTCCTGGGCTAACCAGGCTAAACATGATCTAAAACTTAAACAGCTGAAACTGCAGATACGACAGAGAGGGAGGATGAGAGAGAAAGACAAGAGACTGAGAGGAAGAGCAACAGATAAAAAGAAAAGACAATATGTTATGTCAGGCAAAACGCAAATTCCTGCGACAGGGGAGGGACGGGTTCCACTCTTTAGCATTTCGCTAGTTGAACCCAATGGAGAGACACGATTAGCATAATGCCGTAGCAAGACAACAATCCTTTTTTCATGAATGAAAGCTACGTGCTTTTATATGTGCAGGGTGAGAACACTGAATTTACACACCGCAGTTGAATAGATCTTGTGGTGCACAATGGAAGGTTTTCAAATTCTCAGATAAAACATTAAAAAACTACAAAGAAAGGACTACAAGCAAATTGGCTTGTTTTAAGAGTTCCATCAGAAACTTCCTTCATACAGTGAAGTGAATAGGCGTTTGCCGATTGATGTTTAATTCTTACTGTCTTAAATGCGGTATTTAAATCACTAACATTTTCAATCACTTGAAAAGGCTGCCATCAGAAAATTAGTGTTGAGTGGAACTGTTTGGTGGAGAAATGGTCCCACAGAACTCTCTGACTACAAAGTGGAAGTGGGGGCGTGACTCACACAGCGTATAACAAAGTGTGGGAGCAAGAGAGAGAGTGAGAAAGAGGGCAAAAGCTGAGAGTCTGTGCGTCTCCAGTAATCTTAGAGTTTAGCTCCGGCTTTAGCCAACTCAGCCATTTGGCCCTCCAGAACCATGGTTGTAATGAAGACCCACTAGCCTGCGTAGCACATTACCGGTCTGTTCAACAGTGAGGTACCTACCCGTGTGAGTCCATGGTGTTGGCAGCCCAGATGTCTGTCCCCAGGATGTCAAAAGACCCATCTCTGTTCCCATTCTAGACGACACATAAGGAAAAGGAAAGTCAAACTTTCAGTACAACTAAGGAAGACTTATTCCCAAAACCGAGTTTCGGGGGAACAATAAGACTACTCTGCAACACACCTGTCTTTGTTAAACGTGCAGTAAAACAGACCTAGCCTGGATCTAACAGTTACAAACAACTACACTGTGCCTTTGTCAGTCTCTCTTGAAGACACAATACATCAAATACAGCACATCTGCGCTACAATAAGGATATTATTGATCAGATAGGAACCCCCCCCCCAAATTTATTACACAAAAAAATGTTAGGGAAAAAGCTTGCTACTATTAAACCAAGCTGGGAAGAAACTACCAGACAACATTACAGTGTCCCATGTACACTACATACTTTGTTGTTGTGGAAGAAAGTGAGCTAGGTCTGTACAATGTTAGGTACAGTGACATTTAATCATAAGGGTGCTGAGTGGATTTGTTGTGACATGTTTAGCTGTTTCTGTTCAAGGACGCCATTCTGTCTCTCCCATTTATTTCTCCCAGAGGTGAGGAGTATCTCTGAGGGAACATTCAGGGAGTGTTGTGGCACTGCGAACCACGTGAGACAGCAAGTACAGGAAGCGCCCCTGGTTAAAACCACAGCGGCCCGAGCAGAGGCCAATAGATTTGATTATACATATGCTCTCACTAACACACACACACAGACCAGATGTACCTGTACCTTGGCAGGGCCTTTGAACTGGTTGTTTCGGCCCCTGCTGCCGGAGCGGGAGCCAGAACCTGGTCTGGAACCTGAGCTGGGCCTGGACCCTGTACTGCCATTGCTACTGTGTTCCCACTCATCCTGGGGGGACAGAGAGAGAAAAGGATTAAGGACCTTGCTGTACTGACATGGTGGCCATATTTGATTTACGTCACAGTCATGGTGGGAAACACTATGCGGAAGACAGCGAAGCAGATGGACACGTAGGTAAACACTAATGGTCTTTGGACAAAACATTTAAAATGCTATGACAAAATTATCCTTCAACATTGTTGAGTGATAAGCACAGCTGCAGGCCAAATTACCCAAGGTCCAAATCACAGCTTACAGCAACTGGATTGAAGGGTACATCCATGATGTTGATCCATAACGTTAGCTAATGTCAGTAACATTACATTTATCTGCAAACCAACTGGGACAAATTCTTATTCATTGTCATTAACAGCCTTTATCTTTAGTATTAGTAATATGATAACATGCTTCATATCCTTAGTGGCACTTCTTTGACAGTCAAATTGTTTATGTATGCTATTTCTGACAGGAGACTTTAGCCGGTTAAAATTGCTAGTGTTAAAACTAGTCAACTACACCTTACACAATTCAACCTATAGACTCTATGTGTTTATGATTTAATGGTTAACGGTATGCTGACTACAGTAGCCACAAACGGCTGCCTATCTGTCAGAACTAGCTGGTCTGTCTGTTTGTCAGGGGAGTCTAGTTAACTATACCCCCTACTTTTGTACTTGGTTTGTGTGTATGTGTGTTTCTTTGATCTAGGGTCAACATAAACTTTTGATGCTTCAATTCGAGCGATAGGATGATTATCTCACGATGGAGCTTATCTCACGGTACGATTCAATACGCAATATGAGGTTCACGATTCAATACAATCACGATACAATGTAATAAATAAACGTTCAATGATAACAAAGTCTGACTGTGCAGAATTATGTTTACTTCTGAGCCACAAATCTTTCTAGCAATGGCACTGGCTTGCTAGAATGTAAATAACAATTTAAAAATGTCATTATAAAGTGTAAATAATACAATTTGGATGGAGAGTTTGTGAAATTGTGATGGACGATCCATCTCATTTGTGATTACTACAGCAGAATAAAATGGAGCTAATATCACGATTAATTTTTCTGCCCCACGATACGTACTGTCACATTTTTGTACTGCGATGTATCATCCCTATTTGATTGTAGTCCAATTAGTCACATTATCTATCCCTCTGCTCTCTTTAAGTCTCTCCCCCATGCTGTTTCTCCCTCACTCTCTTCCAGTGACACTGACTCTCTTCCTGTCCAATCAAACCAATGAATCTCTATGAGCCTTGGGGGCCAACAGTACTCTAAATCACTGCAGAGACTGTAAGGTCAGAGCAGAACAGAGCAGCACACACGCACACACACACACACACACACACACACACACACACTAACCTTTAGCAATCTAATTGACAGATAATTCATTTGGGGCTATTCAATTAGTGGCCTGCGTATCATAGCATTCCCTGCTAGTCATCAATAGCATCATTTGTCTCCAACAGCACCAAGCAAGCAGAAGAACTGTGAATCTCTTAAAGCAAGCCTAATAGGAAGACGTAACCATCTCCTCTTCTTCACAAACACTTGGGCAGCTGAGGGAGAGGGAGACACTAAAGCAACATATACAGAACTGAGAGCAGAGGAAACCAATGCTTAAATCAATACAATGCTCTGAGGGCTAGATGAGCATGGAGGAAGACGGTGTGACACAGAGATGACAGTAGAACCATGACTATGCAGACTGTGCATGATTACTCAACATATATATATTCAGTGACACCACACTGCTAAAGTTCCACTTAAAAAGACACACCGCCACCAACACACACACACACACACACACACACACACACACACACACACAGGTAGAGGCAGAGCCAGAAATCTATTGCCTAGAGAGTGAGCTGGGGAGCAGCTGATGAACCTGTGTGACCTCTGTGGTAAAGTTTATCTTACTTTGTAACTTGCAAAGTGAAATGCAAATGATGCTCCATTGAAGTCCAGGAATGGCCATGTGATCACTCCAAACTTGTGACAGATAGGTTGACGTGCAACTCACATACTACCTTGCTTGGTTCAGACAGTGCTAACGTTTGTCTAACACTAAAACATTAACTTTAGCAGTCTTGTATTACCAGACCTTTCTCCACATTTTGTTTCATTATGAATAGTGTTGAGTTCGCTGAGACTTTGTAAATGTTAATATTACCATATAAATTAAATTACACATGATACTGACATGTATTCAGTTACAAAAGCAAAGCAATGGATTGATGAAAAACAAATAGGTTTAAAATGTATCAAGTAAAGTATCAAAAAACTATTGTTCAGTATTTGGACCAAAAATTTCCAAATGATGCCCAACCTTACGTATTACTGTTCGGGTCCTTCTAATAAATAGCTATAGGACACACAAACAGACATACGCACCGGCTTGGATGAGCCCCTCCCCCGTGAAGATGACCAGCTGCCATCTTTCTTGTCGTTGCAGTCGTCTGTCCACTGGAGGAGACAAATGGGGGGAGAAGAAGATGCTGTCATTTGTGAATGGAAAGGTTCGTTTGGATGTAAACAAACACAAAAGTAGCACAAAAGTCATCAAGCAGAGCACACTTCCTCCGGAGCATTAACCTACACAGATTCCAAAATTTCCGATGCAGACTTTTCTTTCATTTTTGACACGAGCTGGACAGTGTCTTCTACCTAATCTTAGAGGCTCTGGACTATTTTGTGAATGCACAGCTGGGCACTGCAATCCCATGGGGCGAGCTACCCCAGTTTCACAGTAATGTGTGAATGTGTGTTAAGCTTTTGATGCAGTGAGCAGAGGATGACGAGAAAAATTTAGCACAAAGTAAATTTGCCCTGACAATAACCCTATCATTAAGAAAACAGAAACACTTTTGGATGTTTCACTTGCTAGTAGACAGAGTGCCTTGGTGCTCTCGTGACCCTGATGAAGACCATTAGGTCGATACGCATTGGTCCTTTTTTACTGTCTTGCTAAGAGTTTTTATATTTTCTTTACCTGAAGACGAAGTGCTTTGGTTCTCTTTTGGATCACCGCCTTTCATGACATGAGACTGTCTGTTTGTATTCTTGGAAAGCCGCCAGATCTACCAAAGAGCACCTGTCTATATATATCAGACCCAAGCAGTGCTTCTTTACTATGTCCACAAATAACCCTATTATTACCAAAGGAGAAACAATGAACTTGTCAAAACTTGCAATATGTGTAGGCTAATTAGTGGATCTTGTTAAGGCATTGCCATCATTAACTAATTTTTACTAACTCAGAAATTGGAGAGTGTAGCGTACAATTAGCATTAGCTGATTTTCTGTTAAGTTTTTGTTTGTGCCTGAGCTAAGTACCTGTATCAAACCTAGGTAGATTGTAACCTTGAGACCAGAGGTACTGAACATTAGCATTGAGGCTAGCTTGAAGATGTTAATCTAAAGAATATGAGGCTAATAAAAGAATCCCATCCATTTAACTAATAAGCCTCTAACCTGTGGCATCTTGCCACCATTGTCCAAATCCAGGTCTCCATCGGCCTTGTCTCCCAGCAGCCCCTGCACCTGGTACTCCAGGACATAGCTGTCGATGAAACGCTCCAGCTCTTCAATCTCCTGCGAGCGTGAGCTCCCTGCCTCAGACGATGCAGATGCCACCGAAGAGTTCTCCATGGCAACCAGCTCTGTGATGAGTGGCAGGGGAGGAGGGGAAGGGAAGGAGGGATGGGACCTGTGCAGGGAGGAAGAGAGGGAAAAAGAAAGAACGTGAGCTTAAAATTCAACATGACTTGGAGCTTTCATGATAAAGCATTCATCTCCTCTGTATAACTCCTTGGAAGGCTAGCCTATATTAAAAAATGGTAAGTACAGCCTTAGTTAATCCTTGAAAATGTATTAAATGTTTACCCGGTATCGCTCCACCCCTCAAATTTAAAATAAGCCTCTGATATCCATGACAACTCTAATGCTATACATAGCTAAACAGGCACCAAGGTGAGCCTTTGTCCCACAGGAGGGTCAAGGTTAGGTTGTTTACATTTCACTTTGCCTAGATAGTCATGGGAGCAACAACTGCAGAGTAAAAACAACAGTGTTTCTCTCACCAACTCTCAAGGAAGGCAGATCACCCCACAGCTGTCAACAAATCAGGGTGGGAGCCAGCTCAGCCCTCTACGCACTGCCTCTCCCTCCTGAGTGTCCCACACCAACACTGCCCTGGCACGGAGCCAGGACCTGCTTGTTGGGTTTTCACTCATCCATCTCTCTAAAAGGTTCTGGCTCTGACTCACCTCTGCTATTCTGTCTGTCCAAACTCACTATCTCTGGTGTCACCATTCGCACACCTCGTCCGCCTCAACGTCCATCTCCTGTCTTGTTTTTCTACCCTTCCCTGCCGTCTCTCTCTCCTCTCAGTGTTGTGTGATCACCTGACCCCTGGCCAACAGGGAGGCAGCCTCCTGCCCGCCTGCCTGTTGCTACTAAGCTCCTTTACATCACGGCTTGATCACCAGCCATGCAAAGAGGATTTATTCCCTGGAGCACGCAGAATGGTATCTGCTGAGCGCTGGGGACTCGCTGGGGAGCCCTGTGCATTTACAGCCAACAAGTCAGCTACGCAAGGCCTAAAGCCTTTGTTTTGGTTTTGGCTACAGTCCTATCTAATGCCATGATCAAGAGTGCCGTATCCTAAGTACTTTCATTAGCTCTAGCCTATGTTTTAAACAAATTTTGATTTGAGTAACTGGTGCAGTAAATTTGTAGTAGCATTCAATTTCCTCACAACAGAACAAATGACAGAAGCAATTTAGATCACACCAGCCATTTCAACAATACTAAAAATATCAGCACTAGCATCATTATAATACTAACAAGTATTTAGTATTCTATATTATATAAACAATACTAAAAAGGACTATACTACTACAACTACTAATAATAATAATAATAACAATAATTATAACAATAATAACAACAACAAGAAGTTAGTGATCCCCATAGGGAAATTCTGTTTTTGCTTGCCCCTCCATACGGAGGTCAGAGGTCAGGCTCAGCTACACAACAGCACCCCTGTTGAGCTGGTAGGGATCAGTGTCTTGCTCAAGGACACTTCAACAGAATCTGGCTGAAAATCTCCCTACTCATCACCACCCTGCTGCTGTTCTTTATGTACCTTTAGGCACTAAGGCTTTAATCTGCACACTATGTGGCAGGGTCTGTAGGTTCTAATCTAGTTCTAAAACTAGTGTGAATAGTATAATCCACCCATACTTTGATGCTGTGGCTTTGATTAGTGGATTGCAGCTAGCAGGCCGAGCTGCATTTGACAGTGTCCTGTTCATAGAAACATTAACCTTGTCTTTGGCTTCCGCTCCTGTCTCAGCTCCAGCCCAAGCCCCAGCCATGCCTTGGGCTGCCCCAAAACCAGACCATTCTTCTGAACCAACTTCTCTCCAAGCTCAGATCAAACAAGCCATAGTCCCATCCACTCATCCAAGCCGTGCCATTCCCTAGCTCTCCTGCCATCCCAGTGTCAGCCAGGGCTCTAATGCATTTACTTTTGACCTCTGTATAGTGTGGTGCCACAGTTTTCTAGTTGTTTAACCATATATTTTAGAGAGAACAAAAATAATTGCTTCAGTTTAGCAGACAATAGAATTGAAACAAAAACAATGATCTTTCACCTTTGGGTGACTTTCCTTTTACTGGGCTAGCCTAATTAATTATGACTGACAGAGGCACTTTGTGAGACTGTGCAGTGGAAATAGCTTGCTGTGCTTAGCGTCTCTTCCTGTCAATCAGAACTATTAAGAGTTACCAAAAATGATATTCTGGAACCTTTGACCTTCATCTTCCTCATTATAGTGCCACAACATTTTGTTTCCCTACATCAAGGGGATGGGAGATGTTATGACCAGGCAGCCAATATATCCATGACTTGCAGTGACATCAGTGTTTTGTTGACATCATGATATCGACTCCTAAAACAGAATTGCATTATAACTGCAGATTATACAACAGACGACTATGAACAAGCCAACGTCTCACTTGACATCAGAAGAAAAGTAAAGATATTTACAAAAAGATTGAAGTCTCTGGAGAATGTAAACCTTACTCTCTGCCACCAGCATCGCACTATGCACCACTAAAGTCTGCAGATAAACTCCCGACCTGTCGTTTCACGATATATAAATATATCTTATTCACAACCCGTCTCCGTATTCCAGTGAAACAATTTAAGTGAACAAAAGTACAGATGCAAAGGTACTTCTTCTACAAGAGAAAAAGTTGTTCCTGCTCACTGGGCAGGTAAGCTCACATTACCTTTATGAATTGTTGCTACTGTGTCACATCTCTCTTTATCAGTGGGAAACGATGAAATTTCTCCCCTCCATCCTGACACAATTATTACAATCGAGGGCTCAACATATGGCAGGCGTAACTGGTTCTCGGTGAGTAAAGTGCATTTAATAAAATAGCGATGGCGGGCACTTTCTCTCACTAACTGTGAACGTTTGTTTTGGAAGTCAACATGGCTGTGTCAACAAGACATTGATGTCACTGGAAGTCGTGGATAAGTGTTATAATGGCTGCCTGTTCCTTCCATCTCCCATCCCCTTGATAATGGGGGCGAGGACAGTGTCACTAGTTTCTGCACTACAATGACGACCAATAACGTTTTGAGGGTTCAGCACAAACAAGTTCAAGCTGCTGTATATTCAGCAGTGTTCAGTGTAAAAAATATTGAACATTTAAACAGACAATTAGGCCTAAACATGCTTTTTGCCAAACATGTTACTGCAAGTCGAAACATTAAATGATTTACCTTGTATATTACAGTATATATTTTTATTTTAATAGCATTTTAAGCAAATTTTGAGAAATAGCATGATAATATATTTAATGGGATATTTTGGGGCAAATTATCATATACATCAAACATTTAATCAGTGTTACCCCAAGGATTTTTCCAGCAGCGGTGCGCTTGTGTTTCACAGAGGTTCTCAGGTTTACGTGACTTGATTCTGCACACACACACACACACACACACACACACACACACACACACACACGTACAGTATTTTTTCTGAATCCCTCCCTGATGACCAGTTAGGGTGCGGAGTGCTGCCGGCAGCGCAGACCAATCCAAGTCATTCTACAGTTGGATTTACTGTTCCACCACCAGTCCACTACTGTATAATTACCCAAACACACACACACACACTTGCACATGCACGAGCGTCGCACACACACATGCACACCAATATTATTACAACCTAATAGTAACCTACTTTTGTGTATCTGTCAGATATGGCATAACTTATGTTAAGAAGCAAGTGATTTCACCTCTCCTCTCCTCAGAAAGCTGATACTTTTCCATGCTACATCACTGCTGTAGTAACAAAGATGATTAAGCTTTGGAAAAGCCTTAATCCTTTCTGAATGGCTGGGGGAGTCCACTACACATTATATAGAGGTGCCAATTCAAAATCTCATGTTTAACACATTTAAACATTTTCTCACATTTAAGGGAAGCAATGCCTCAAGTTGAAAAAATGTTTCATGTGTCAGTCCAAACAAATAGAGCTGAATGGGAGGATGAAGCTGACAAGACTTTACTTCAGTAACTAACTTCAGTAACTAACTAACTGGCAGACTGGAGACACAAGAGACATTTTGTTTACAATGATCCAATATTATATTGATTCTAGCAAAAAGGTTGTGTTTTGCTAGATTTCAAGCTTTTGAAGAGTTTAGCTGTAGCCTGTTGGCATCCAACCAAGAAGCTGTCAGCCAAGTCAAGTGTCAGTCCAACGTAACGTTAGTTCTCCAGTGCCCATCTGGCCACTAGTGTAGTCCGCTCACCAAACACAGCTGGCTGCTTTCTGTCTTTACATATTTGGATAATCTTATGTGTGCTAGGTTTAACCAAACCTAGCACACATCTTACCTTTCTTCTTCTTTTGGAAAAGAAAATCATAACAATATTATCACAATATATCAAAACAATATTTTTTCTGGCTCTACCTTGCCTCCTCTGACCCAGGACTGACCAATTAAAATCATGCCTAACATATTCCTTTAGTTCTACTCAAACTACATGACAGTGATTGTCACAGCCTCCCTACCAAATACACACACAGAAGGCAGGCGATCTCAGTTGTGCCCTGGAACGCACCCAATGCTTGATTTTACCCCACACTCTTGTGCAGTGCAAATCTACAGACCGCACTCATAATGGAGCAAGGATGGTGAGAGGCAACAGAAATTTTGAACTATGTAAAACTTAGGCTATAGGTTTCCTGATCAAAAAATATTTGCGGCTAATTTCAAAACATTCAGGGCTTAAGCCCCAAAGAAAGCCCTTAGCGATGCCACTAGTTTGATGTCTTTTTAAATGAGTGAAAATATTTAATTTCTGTCAGCAGGAGCTGACTTTCAAAGCTAAAGTTAATGAAACCCGGGCAGTGCAAACCCAGCTATCATTCAGTTTCATGTCCTGATATGAACAATGGCTTTAAAAAGAAACAATGTTCTGCTGCTTCTAGGGTAGAGGAATTGTTAATTGGGCCTACAAATGAATGTGGGTTGACAGTAATGTAGGTCTCAAACAAACTTCTGTGAACTACTGGGCTGTTTGCCTCTGAATAGCCAGTGTTTGCAAAACTCATAGCCCTGCTATGAGATCATGCGTTTCCCTCACATAGAGGCAGAAGCGGCGCAAGAAATTCAGCAGCAGCACTGCGCCGCTTCATACTGACTAATGGCTAGATTAATTTGATTTTCCAAATGATTCTTTATAATGATTTTATCTTTAAAAAGGACTGTATTACCCTACCTGACTATCACTAGCCGAGTCTTTCCTGCAAAGACTTTTCCTTGGGCGCCAAAGTGGAAAATTTAGGAAAAAAAAACAAACGAGTGAAGTTTTAGAGGTGTTAAAATTATCTTTTTTGGTGTGCTGTGAAAACGAGAAATCGTCCCAGTCATACAGACCCATACAAACATTTTTTTTCACATTCATTGCAAAATTGGTCTTAAATCTGATTCTAACTGGAATTTAAAAAGGTCTTGAAAAGGTCTTGATTTGCCTTGATGGAACTTGCCACCCAGAAAATGGAGTGGCTATCATATGCAAATTAGCATATGACATTGTCTGCCCTACAAGAGACCTCTCAAGCATGACATAATTTTTTGGCCTAAATACCCCACCCCCTTTTATTCTGATGTGAAAATGTATATAGGAGTTAAATGACTGTTGTTAACTAGGCTACATCCAACGCTATGAATTTCTTTATGTTGAGGTGCATTCTGATGGTTTTTGAAGCTGCAATGAAAACAGTAAAAAAAAAATCCATAGCCATACTTTGCTTAGCATTCCAGCATTTCATGGCTTTGTGAAGCAAGGATAACATATCATAAAAGGGACAACGCAACATCCGCCCCATGGTTGGCAAGCAAAATAAAATAGTTTTTAGAAATTCAGTAAGAGTAATATGTAGTAACTGCGTCATAAGTCATTTCCACTTACATTGTTTCACCCATTTTAAGAACAGAACGAAAAATCCAATTCATTTTCACCATAGGCGAAAAAAAACAGTTCCAGATATAATCCGAAAGCCATGAAATGACGACAACACTTGCGAGGCCTGGACAGGGGCAACGCCACAGACCCATTTAAACTAGGAAAATCCTGACTGGCAGCAATTCTGAGTTATCAACTCTTACATTAATGACGCTAAATGTTCTCGACAGCGTGGGCCAATTTTCAGTAGGTAAGACATTTGAAATCTAAAATGCACTATGCATATAATGATACTCCTGCTGTGTTGTAAATGTCGGTCTGTAGCATTGATGCATATTGCTAGTGACTGCACCTCAGTGGGATGTCCTACTGTTGTCCTTGACACATGGTATAGAATTACTGCCTGAAGGGAAACTGCTGCCAACAGCTATTGACCCCTTCATTAAAACAACTCCCATTCTCTCTGTTTGTCTCGCTTTCTGTCCGTTTCTCTCCTTTAGCCTCCATTTGACATGTCCAGAGTTATCTGCTTACTGTGCTGGACAAACAGACAAATCACCAGGCCTGGGCACATATTATGGTTACCCCAAATACCATCAATGTCAACATCCAAAGTAAACAGTGGTTCTGTATCTTTATCATAGACCTGACCTGTTGTCTTGGAAATGGGACTCAAAGTCCTAGCTATCCCTGGCTCAGTTTCATAACACATCACTCCAAACCTGCAGCAGCCTGTTAGCAAAGGCTGACAAAGCATCCAAACCTGTGTAAAATGCTAAAGATGGTAAAGGAGCAGGGAACGATAATACAGGTCAACTCACTGAGCTTTGCAGTAACATCTTCTACAGCAGTCCAACCCAGCCTTTACATTGCATTAACATCTATCAAGCTCTAATATGTTGTGGTAGCTGCATTCATCTTTCAGCTTGGATAATAATATCAATGTGCTCCTGGTGGACGAGAAAGCATCTTGCAGAGTCCTAGCCTGCTATAGGATATAGCATGTGTGACTTACAACACAACAAAAGATTGATGCTCCAGGGTGACAAAATATGCACATGTACATGAGAGAGTCGAAAATCTGAGTTTCCATCAACACCGTAGGGTTGGGGACTAGAGGAAGGGATTCGTCAGAATCACACAAAGAAAAGGTTGCTCTATTAAGTGTATATGAGAAAAACAAAGGCAAAGATGGACAGAGGGCCTGTGGCCACTGAGCTTAGACAGAAAGACTGAGTGTGTAAACCAAAATATGGAGCCCAGAACCAGAGAGTGAGACAGAGAGAGACAGAGAGAGACAGAGAGAGACAGAGAGAGCGCATACGTGCGAGTACGAGAGAGAGAGAGATTGTGTCTGTCGAAGTACTTTATTGCAGTGGTCACTGCACTGTGAAACAGTGTCTGCATGTGGGTGCTGGCATTGGCATGCCTGTAGCAACATGGTCGAGTAGAGTGTGAGACGCCCCCTCCCTCCTTCTCTCTCTTCCTCTTTCTGTCTGTTGCACTCTCCTTCCCCTTCTCAAACTACATCTTCCAGTCCCTCCCCATATTCCTCCCCTCCTCCTCCTTCCTCATCTCTTTCGCTATCCCTCCCTCCCTTCTTCCAGCTGTTCCAACAAAGAGCTGCCTGCCACACCTTGTCCTGGCCACACTTGAAGCCTCACCACTAGGTTTGCAGCTGATGCACTAGCATTAGTATTCCAACACTAGTAGTTGACATGACAATCTACTTCTACCACTATTAATATGCAACAGGTTTTCCCTACCTATTAAAGTGAATGCCTAAGTGTTACACTGGCAACATTACAATCAAAGCCTTTGTAAAACCCAGAGAAACCTGACTGAATGGCACATTGAACAATATCACTGAACAATTATAATGACATTATGTGTAAATATCTGTATAAGCCGTTTATGGCTTACAGATCAGAGTGCTGGGACAACACTGACTGTCACAGTCAGTGACACCACAGGCCAGCAGAGAGATCGGCACTGCAAAATGCAAAGCAGCATGCACTATAACCTAGCTGAGTATTGTGCTAGTAGCCCAGCACCATCCAGACAGATAAATGGCCAGACAAACACAGCATGGCACTGGACTGCACACTGCTTCTTTGTTTGTGAGGCAGAGCCTACTACTAGGCTACACCATGCAGGCTCCATGATAAGATAAACTTGTAAAAAGCAGAAGGTAGGCCTAGATTTATTACTTTATTGTGTCATTTTGTCATCATTTACACTAGACAATGCAGTGTGGTCAAGGTTGTCTGTCTCTCTCAGTCGCCACCTTTGTATTTTTTGTATAAAGCAAAAAAATGTACAGAATAAGGGACAGTAACACACAAACAGCATTATTGTTCTGGTTTAAAGCCATTCAGTATGGTAATATGAAACCATCTGACCTAATCGTGGTAAATTGAATGATGTTGACAGGAGATAAGGCTCTGTGATGTGGTTAAAGCTACACATTTCCTCTCATCAGTATACTTCAATAGCTAGGGCACTGTTGGCCACATTTAATAGCCTACATCCAAAAGGTTATGTGGGCCAGTGCTTAGCTAACACACTGATGTGTACATGTGAGTTGAATTATTGTATCTTAAAGGCTCATTTGGAGGGGAAATGCACAACATCATAGATGTTGTGCATTTCCCCTCCAAATGCCTTTCACAACTGCTTATAAGCATCTGCCTGGGTATTTCTGTAGACCAGCCCTGTAGTATTCTTGAAACAGTACAGGAGGAATGACAATTAAAGATCTGTTTACTTTGTGGTAACGAGTTAATAATGTGGAAATAGAGAAGTCTCACTAGTAATCATAGATCAGTGCTCCCTCTGCCAGGTGCAGTTAATCCAGGCTCTGCAGAATTGCGAACTTTGAGAGCTTCGATGGATGAATGCACACAAGGAAACAGGCACAGGAAGTGACACACACTGGCTCTGACTGGTCACATGACACAGCTGCAGAGGGGAAACCAGAATTAATGGCTAGTATACCAAGAAATTACAGTTTGTGCCCATGGGTGTACATAACCAGGCTGCTGCACTGGACACATTAGAGATGTGACATGTCTATGCCAGTGCTTAAGCGTAATTTTGAGCCGTCTAACAAACTTTTTTAAAAGTGAATTTAAATCGACTCGGAAGTGTCCAGGTGATGTTTGTAACGTTAGGGATGTTTCTGTCCGGTAGCCGAGACACTGCCAGGCAAAAACACACTGACCAAACTGAAACAACAGCTAGTGGATCAGCTTAGTTCTTCAGATGGACAAGGTTATCATCGAGCACAATGTCTCCTGAAAATAAATTATTCCATTACTTATATTCATTTTTCATATTTTGTCTTTGTTCATTGCAAGAATATTGAGAAAGGTCACCTTTTTTTATCTATGCTCTAATTACCCAGCTGCAAGTTGGGCTAATCCTGTTAAAACATAAGGAATTCTTGAAATTGTGATGGCAATCATCTTTTTTGGAATCAAAGTAAGAGATCCCAGCCACTTATAAACATCCCTGTTGGAGATGATGAAGTGATGAATGGATACTTATAAATGTAGGGGTCTGTTTTCGTCCTCTTAGCCATGGAAATATGAATAAATTGGATTTTAAAAGCTAAAGAATGGCTCATCTAGGACAGTGTTATGTTAGTCAGATGCTAAAAACTGGTGTCTATAAAAGCATAAAATTGGAATAGAGGGGGTTTGGGTGTTAAATTGGCCGTGTTGACAAATCCAGACCCGCCGCTCTGAGGCACCACCTAAGCCTCTTTTTGAGCCAGGACAAACCCAGACCAGCCACAGAAGCTTCCCAGAGCCGCGCATTAGAATTTAATTTTTGCGCAGGTGGTTAAGGCTATTTATTTTTTGTCTATGTGCATTTGCATGGCCCTTCTACACATAAATGGTTGCAAAAACCTAAGCAAATGCTTTTGTGAAGTGTATAGGCCGTCATATTTGCTGGGATGGGTGAACATGGGTCACATTTTATTGGACGAGGCGACTGATGATATTTTACCTTTGAACCCATGGGTTGCTTCACCCCCCACCCCAAAGAAAAATAAATTTGCTGTGGTGGCATCATCTCTCTGTTGTGTTGTTGTACAAAAAACTGTATGACCCCAGTAATGCCTCCTATAAGGACAATCAAAAATAATTGCAAAAAAAAATTGCATCTGCTGTTGAAGCATCAGGTGAGGGATGTTTTTCATAGCTACTGTGCATAACAGCATGTTCACTTACCCATAGATCAGATAAAACAACACCTCTACAAAAAGCTACTTCGACAACAAACCGTCAACAACCCAAACGAAGCACGTCTCCTACAGAACACATGCGTTGTTGGTGTAGCAGGTGAAACACTATACGCTGCTGCCCAACATGACACGGCTCTAACATGCACAGTGTAGCTCCGGTGGAAGGCCAATACAAAAACAGTGAGCAATACAGAAAGCAATGACATTAAAGCTGCCTGCAACTATGTATTGTTTCGATAATTGAGTATTCTATTAAATATTCAATTGCTTATTCAAGTCATTCGATTAAAAAAAAAATAATAATACTTTTTCAAATGCTTTATTGAAAAAATATAACTGGGCAGATGTACCTGTGTAAGGAAGCATCAGTACATTTTTCCCTTCTCAGTTTTATCTCCTTCACTATAAAATTAGCCAGCAGTGCATAATAAATAAATAAGAAACAAAAAATTAAAAAACAGGATAAGGGCAAAAGCCCACCCACTGAAACTGAGCTACTGCTTAGAATGTAAGACAGTTAAATCTCTTAAATTGGATTTATCGTTTCTGTCTCATTTCTTAACAGTTTTGCTTCTTTTTCACAGCATCTTAATTGCCATTCCAAGTTTGCTCTGAACAAAAAGATATTTTCTCACATAAGAAGCTACTTTCCACAATGTGTGCTCCAGTGCTCCTCTATCAGCTGTGCAGGGAATTACAACAACATACATGCCCCTTTATGTTAAGTTGGTGTTTTTTTTTATTTCCAGCCTTTCATTCATGTCATTTCAGCTCAAGAATTTGGAAAAAATGTTCTCTCAGGTAGGCTATGTTATATCATTTTCTTTGGTCTGTACAACACCAAGGACGAATGCCAAGCCAATATTGATGCGGTGCTGGGAACGGTCATGCACATTGCACAAGTTGTTGTAGGTGGAGGATCAATAGATGTAGAGTCTGACAGTCCCGGGTTACACATCATTACCGCTAACGTTTTCCTTTTAGATGGTCAGCTGCCAACTTCAATTTATCTGTCTCCAATCCAGCTCCACTCTCTGCCACCGTAGGCGTCCTGCCCCCCCACCCTTACTGATATACGCTCACCTGGAGGCGTGGCACTTCACCCCATCACCCTCTCCAACACAACATTTACAAAACAAGCACAGAAGTGGGTGATGTCGATAAGAGCACATTTTCAGCAATCACGGATTGTAGCTTTAAAGATAACTGTTAGAACTGGATGTGTCTTGTATGTCAGTATGGTCATCTACAGTACCAAGCAACACTTCAGGCTAGTGTTGACATGAAAAATTAGATGAAGACTTGAGGAGAAAGAATTTTTGGGGTGTGTGTCACTGAGCAATGACCATTATTGACATTTTTGTTTTCTAAAGATCTGCTTTCCTCTCTTTCTCTTCCTTCTAAATGTGATGTTTAAGTGTTTAAATGTGATATAATATACTTAAAAGAGATTAGCTGCAATGGGGTACACTTATTGATCAAAATGTATTAATTAGGCTAAGCTCAGACCAGACATTTTCACAGGTATACCCTGCTTTCAAATAATGAAAGCAATTCACTATGAGGAATGTTCTTGGATATTAAACTCACTGATCACAAAGTCAGTGAAACATTGAGTGCAACAGGTAGGCTATGTTTACTCTAATCTACAGAGGAATGAAAGACCCAATACCCCAACAGCAGCCACTGTATTTAAGTCCTGATGCAATAAAATAACTTTACTGTGAGTACTACAAACTTTCTCTTCATCTCCACAAACAGATAACACTGAGTGCATCATGAAATACAGGGTTAGGGTTAGTAGTAGTACAACACAGGCACAACACAGGCAGAGCATAAACAAACAAACAAACAAAAAAAAACATGCAGACAGACAGCAGTGATTAGCTGGCTTTGATATGGTTACACAACAACCAAACAGCAAGAACCTTAATCCTCCCAATCCAAACAGAGCAGAACATCAGACCCAGTCTGAGTCCAAGCCAATGTTCTCACCCCATGCAGTGAGAGCTGCTAACAGGCCTAATCTGGTCTACTACTGAGTGGCTGGCTAAACAAATTGACACTCAGGTTTAAATATAATTTGGAGTAGACTATTCTGAAGTACAAGCTGATGGCATGGCGCCTGCAAGTCCGTGGCTGTCAGAACAAATCAATATTTGAATTTCATTGGATTGTCAAAAAATCATAACAAATTCGAACCCTAATCTGCCCATTGAATGCGTCAAAAAACACTATTTTATTCAGTGATTTACTTATTTTACAACCAATTGAACTAACGCATCCCTGGCTCCCCATGCCTTGGCTCCATAGACTCTCATTCTCTGTCGCTCTGTTCTACTAGCCTGCTAGTTTGTTTTTAGCACACACATGGTTGTTAGCGGCATCATGGCAGAAAACACCCAGCCTGATGAGATTACTACTCCTCCAAGCCGTGTTTGGAAGATATTTGGATTTCCCTCAGTACAAGGCAAGAATCAGCAGATCACCAACTCAAATCCCTCAAGAAACTGTAACAGAAAAATTTCATTTCAGTCCATTCATAGTCAAATTAGATTTTCAACCAACCGACTGATCAAGAACTTGCCCAACTGCTGTGTGGTACATCAGGATGACTTCTTCAAGTCATTACTGCTTTGGACATGGACGCCATGATGAGCACGATCTTTGGGTTGCTGGAGAACCCTGTGAAGTTTGAGAAGTCGCATGGCATCAATAACACCCTGGATACCGACATCCTCCCGGAGTCTGACCATAAGGATGAGGAGACTCACATCCTTATTGTGGAGGGCTTCCTGCTTTACACCTACGGACCTTTGATTGACGTACTGAACCAAAGTTACTTTATTTCCATTCCATACGAAGAATGCAAAAAGAGGAGGTGCTTTAGGAACTACACGGTGCCAGACCCCCCCGGTCTGTTTGACGGTCACGTCTGGCCCATGTATGTAAAACACAAGAAGATTTTTAAAAAAACAATCACATTTTATTAAATTGTGGGTACATCTTAATTTGTTCACATGAATTATGAAATTCTGCACACAAAATAATGAAAATGAGTGAACGCACTAACCATCTTGTGCACTCAGACTGATCAAAATGAGGGCACGAGGTCCATCTAACCCGTGTGCAATACCATCTAGAGCATTCAATGTGGTAAATCAAGGCCTTGAAATATGTTTTTTTTTTTCTCCTGCGGCCACTCCTGGGCTCTACATAGGCCAACAAAGACACAATCAGTGATATTTCAAAACCATTTACTGTTGCTGGTCTAGGGTACGCTTCTCCCATGCTTGACCGCACACAAGGCCACTGCTCAGTGTTCACACGACTGTCACTTCTGTTCTCTCATAACCAGAAGCAAAGACAGAGAGAGAGGGAGAGAGAGAGAGAGATAGAGAGAGAGAGAGATTTGCAGCAGTGAGTAGTGGATTGGAATACCCTCTGCTGCAAGCACATTCCACAATACAATACGTCCAGCAGTCAGCCGGTCTGTCAGTCAGCTAGTAGCTAAGCTAGCTGTGGCTCAACCAAGAGACAATAAAGACCATCCTATTCCCTTATGAATGAAGGTGTTTGGCCTGTAGCAACACAAAACATAACATAGAAGATTGGGCTATACATTAAAAACTCAGCTTGTCTCAGCTTTCAAGCAGCACAAAGGTCTAGTACCACTATTTCCCTCACTAAATCTTAAGTGTCATGTCATCCACCCAACACCCTGGCTAATTCAGGCATTGAGGTTACTACAGGAGAGGATAGTCCTAGTAATAACATTTAGGCCTAGATGGCACTAGACAGATCACCAAGCTGATACTAGGCAAGGAATATATGTTGTAGAAATGAAATAAACAACTTCAGAAGACTTCAGAAGTCATATTCCCCGCCTCCCCTTCACTCTAACACGCTGGTGTGAGTAAACAGGAATGTGCCAAAGAGGGGAGCATGACCTGAATCTAGAGGAACAGTTCAGTAAAAGACAGACTGCACAATTAGAACGGAGAATCATGGGGCGCATAGGGGGGTACAAGGGTGTGTGTGTGTGTGTGTGTGTGTGTGTGTGTGTGTGTGTGTGTGTGTGTGTGTGCGTGTATGTTTGTGCCTATGACAATAGTCCCATTGTCCCCCCATGGCCCTGAAGTGACATGATGGGAGAGGATAGTGCTATAGGCCCAACAATTCTATTCTGTTCTGTCTAGATCCACACACACACACACACATACACACACACCTGGCAAACAAACTAGGCTGTGTTATACAGCTCATAGGCTTTAAAACATGTATGGACCTCAAATGTCACGGGCCCAAAAGGCCTCAGAGCTCACCGTCAACAAAAGAGAAAGGCATGGCAACAAAGGTACAGCTGTGGCCTGTACCGATTAGGGGGAACACACGAGATGATGACAAAACAAGCAACTCTGCTAACAAAAGGTTAGCGACAGAAAGACAGCAAGAGTGACATTATGTCACACTGTGGCCCCTTTCCAATAAATAAAGAGACCTGGGTATGAGCGAGTCAAGTCTAACGTTACATCCCTGTGCTAAGCTAAAGGCCTTAGTTTCTCAGATTGACTTAAACCACCACCTAACCTATCCGTTCTTACACTGGTATGTTTTCCTGAACAATGAACCATGTGCTCTCTCTCTCTCCACTTTCTCTTTTCCCACTCACTCATCCACACACTAGCAATATAATGAGCAGTATTTCCCAGTGCAATGAGGCTTAGTCAGGGTGTTCCAGTTTTCTGTGGGCTACTCCCACTCTCTCCATAACATGCAGCTGCTGTTCCCTCCTCCTCCACATTCTACAAAACACTGCATGCATATTGTAAAAAGAATAACTTGGTGGGCATCATGGCCCATTTCTTTTTTTTTTTTTTTACATTTGCTTGAATGGCACACAGCAACAGAGCTAGCCACATGCAGCCTACTATTCACATGAACTCTGACATCATTATTCTGGCATCATTACCTCATGTCCTGTCACTGTTTGACCTCTGAGGGCAGAGTTCACAGCCCCACTGACTCTATCTGCCATCAGATCAATGCAGCAGGGGGCACTCGAAACAGGCGTACTGGGACTCCAGTCTACTGGGGTGATGACACTGCACACGCTCTGCTTTGTCAATTTCTACATCGAGACCTACATCTGAGGCAATAACTTGCTTTACTGTGACAAGGCCATTGTGGTTTTTGCTTTTTATTTGAAAAGAGTTGAAGAGTGGTTGAAGTTCCAAGATCCAAAACATACTGAAGGCTATATCATCGGGGCGCACCGATTGATCGGCCACTAGGGCTGTCAAAGGGCTATGAATTGACTGAATTGAGCCAAATTCAACTGAAATTTGAATATTAATGATAAAATTGCTATAATGTTGACACATGAAAGTAGTGAACATACATTGCATATTAAGCAGATACAGATTCTATTTGGAGCCGATTCACAGCCGTTTTTTCCGTTATTTAATTTCTTGAAAGGTTTGATTTGGTAATCTGCTGATTCTTGGCTTTTTACTGAGGGGAATCCAAATATCTTCCAAACATGGAGGAGTGGGAATGTTCTCGTCAGGCTGGGTGTTTTCTGCCATGTTGCCGCTAACAAGCAAGGGAGTCTATGGTGGAGGCAGTAATGCATTCAGTTCAATCTGCTGTTAAAATAAATAAAACATGCATTCGACAAGCAAGTTGGGATTCAAATTCATTATGATTTTTTGACATTCAACTGAAATTTGAACATTGAAATTTGCTCCGACAGCCTTATCAGGCACAAATAGATAAACGTTCTAAATAGGTTATCAGTTTCACTGTTTCAACTGCTGATCAAAAGAAAAAGAAAAAAGTCTCAATTGCAGGATCAAAGTGGTCAAACATATGCCGTAAAAAGTATGAGCCTCTCTGTAGCCAGAATTTGTAGCACGTTGTAGCACGTTGTCCATCTGTCAGTTCAGCATTTCAAATTCAAAATATCTGATATAGATCATGTTATTGCAGTATTTAATGTGTGCAATGCTACAGTGTGTTTTGAATTTCACTGCCTTGATCATATATTAGAACAAGTTAATATAATGAAAAGAAGGCAGAGCCTATGCTGCTGCTGCAATTAAAAACTTTTTGATGCACTACCAGTGAGTAGGCATCTCAGTCATCAAACACACTAACATGTAGCCTAATTACTATGTTTGCATAAAAACATATGATTGAATTACACATGGATAGGCCAGCTTTGTCATGCAACCATAAGAACAATCTGTTAAACACAGTGCTATATGGGAGTTTTACTATTTATGTTGCTGTGCCGTTGTTAGTAGCAAGGATGGGTAAAATGCATCATTTTTCGATCAGCGATTGAATCGGTGATCAGCCGATCACACTGTTAAGAAAAAATATCAGCAATCGGAAACGGCCTCAGAAAACCCGAATGTGCATCCCTGCTATGACTGTAACATACCTCATGCCGCTGTTCAAATATCCTAAGAATGCAACAGCAGCATGGTTGTGTACTAAAAATAAAATGATGGAAAATGTCACAAAGACACAGGAGTATAATTTCAAGTAGCTGGTGATTAGTGGCAGTAAGTGCCAACAAATGGAAGCATGTTCCAGTGGTTTCTAACACGCAGCCATAAAGACACTGAACTAGATAGAGGATGGGATTCTGGAAGCGTAGGCCCAAGTTCAAACACTGGCACTTTATCAGTCACAAATTTAGAGTCAAATACAGTATGTGTGATGCTTTATACTGTGCATAACTTTGGCCTAGAAAGCCTTACAACATGGCCCATATAAACTAAAAACTAGCTTACAGTTAAGAATTACAGTCTGTCTATTGACATTATTTAAAATTAATCAATACTATCAGCACACTTTGTCATTTTGTTAGTTGCTTGACTTTGCCATGTTCACATAAGGTAACAGTGCCAAACAAATTACTTAATCAGTCTGGGCGGCCTTTTGCTTGGATGACAGGCACACACTGAACTGTCTCTTTCCAATGACAATACAGGATGAGACACTGGCTGAACCTGACTTACCACTAGGTAGGCAAATGAATCAACATACGCCTCAAGATGAGACACTACAGTAGTGCAGGCTAATTGGAAGCGGATCATACTATGTGGCTATATCCTTTTTGCAACGGTAAACATTTATCAGTCAATGAATTTTGGGAGAGCTGACAGACATATATATTTCTTCTCCAATGAGAAAGCTTTCTGTCTCAACCAAGACTCACTCAAGACACACAAGTCACAGCAGACCAGTCATGCCTAAGTGGGACTGACTTTCCTGTATCAAAGTGTGAGAAACCTTGTCTCAGTAGTGGTCCTTGTTATTCTCACCATGAGAGAAAAGGTGACTTGTAGTGGCATGCAGACATTCTTCATTGAAGTCACTCTGATCTAATCTGTCTCTGAACAGCAGGAATTTCGAGAATGTCATGAGCAACCTGGAGCTGCTCCTCTGGGGCAAAGCCCTCATGATGTAAGTATAACCTAAAATATCAGTCAGGGCTTGATAGTGTGCTTCTGCATGTGATAGGCCACAGATTAACCTAATGTAGGTGTGATGATATCATGTGATTTTACTGATCTTTAAGTTGTATGGGTGAGAGTTTATTATGCACATACACAGTCCCACTAGTATGGTCCATCACATCATGTACAGTAATAACTAAACATTATCCTCAACTGTTTTTATCCAGAGCTCAGCTGTCATAACAGATCACAAAGCAATGTTGTCACTGTGGCAGTGGCAGATGAGCTTGTGGCATCCTACTTACGATACAAGAGCAAGGTATATTTTATATTTTTCAATGCTTTCCTTCTGTCTTGGCATGGGCACAAGCTGCTGCCACAAGCTACCTCTCTTTGTTGTTAGGTCAATAGCCGAGGAAGGGTGCTGATTTGCAGCAAGCTCAGCTGCCTTGCAGGGCAGGCTGTCATGTAACGTTATGGACAGCTATTCCTGTCGCTTGCAAGCATATACAACCAAGCTGATAGCAAGCTGACCCTTACAACTGCACACAATGCTTTAACCATGTACTGTAACTTTTCACTTTGGTACTCGTATAACCACGCCCATGCTAGCTGGGATGCTACGTATCCGTTACCCAAGAGGTGTACCGCGTCAATACGTTTCCAACAGTTTTATCCCAGGATTGCACCATAAATGTTCCCTGCCAAAGTAAGTACATCCACATCTGACCACATCTGTGTCCGGCGGCCTGGCGCTTCCACGCCCTGGTGTGTGTCTGCCCGCGTACCGCTGATAACAAAGGTGACGCAAGCTCTGCGGCTAAACTTAGCCGGCTAGCATTAGCTCTGGTATAAAGTTGAACCGTAAACAACAGGCTACAGAATGGCAATTTGCAGATTCAGTCCCTAGTCTAATAGCAGTACCATATCAACAGGTTTGCCTGCTGCGGTCAAAGATAAGTCGTTCAGCCACAGCGAGGTCACTCACACCGACAACTCGCTCCAAATCCAGCGCATCGTATGCAACTGTTATCTGGTTACCGCGGCTACAACACTCAACCGACAAACACCTTCACAGGCTTAAAATGAGGAAAATCCTCACCCAAAGTGAGATTCGGACTCCTGGTGAACCTGGGATCACCTCCTGAGATCAAATCCGCCGTGTCATGGGTGTATTTTTCGGGAAAGAAAGGGGGAGAGGATTATCTGGTAACTCCGCCGTTCCAGACAGAGGAATAAGGGAATGCAGGAATGTGACGTCCGGTCCGGTTTGCTGGCAGCAATGACACGTGCACTCAGAGTGAAGCTTTGTGGGAAGTGGAGTTCTTTACTCGGCAAGCTGAGCGGGGCTGTCCCACAGAACTTGAATGGATAGAAAGGACACTTCCCAGTGTATCATGGTTATTTCCTTTGGTACACATAACGTGGTTTCCATAGAGTTTTGATCATGTAAAATGAACATTGCTTCATGTGTGGACAGAACATGAGACTCAGACAGTTAGGATGTTCATCACAACTGCCCCTAGAATGTTCATCCAAATTTTGCCGTTGCCATGGTAACACATTCGCTTTGTGAGGCTCATGCACTAAATCAACACTGATTTCCATGATAATATTATCAAACATTCTATGGCAGTAAGTGTACCAGCCAACTGGCCATTCCAGACTGTAGATTTTAATGGGAATGGCCGTTCTATCTCTTCAGATTCTATGAGCTGTCCGCACCATGTTTTTAACCGATGGTGGCCTAGAGCAGTCACTTCAATAGTTTTATTAAAATAGTAGGAATAGTTTAATTTCACTCCCCAGAAGTTAGCCCAGTGAAACTATGTGAGGATCACTGTTTTGATCAGATGTTTAATTCTCCCCACTGTTGTTGCCACCTGCAGGATAGAAAGTTCTGTGATTCAGTACCAAGTCATATGGTCATATCTAACTACAAAAATCATCTCAGAAGAAGAGCTTGTGACTGGAAGGTTGACGGTTCGATTCCCCACGCTAGCAGGTACAATGTGGTGGGGGAAATGAAAAATTTGCCCCCTTCCCTCCCTAAATGGTACCTTGACTGCAGTTGTTGTTAATAGCAGTGGGCGAATACATGTAAACTGTGGGCATTGGTGTAAAAGAGTAGGCTATACATGCTCAGTTGGCTCTCGGATTTTTAAATTTAACTCCATATCCAATAGCCCATCCATGGTAATGGAACTGTTGTTTTCTAATTTGATATTTCTCACCCTCATATGTTTGACCTTTAACCTCAGTTATCTTGAAGCAGTGTACACATAAACCTCTAAACTAGGCCTAGCATTAGGCTTAATTACAGATGAACCCCATGTTGAAATCTACAGCTATTCCTCCCAACATAATGACTGCAGATAACAGTTAAACATTGTAGACCATTTTTCTCAACCTAATGACGACCCCTTGTGGATAATGAGAAAAGTGCAGGTAGAGGAGTAGAGCAGCTTACCGTCTTGGGCTCCAGCAATGTGTGTGTGTGTGTGTGTGTGTGTGTGTGTGTGCGTGCATGTGTTTCTGTAGATGTAGATGTTTGCATGCATGATTGCGAACATGTGTACCACAAGATTAGTCAGTGTCATTAGTGAGTGGAGTAGACACATAGCTAGACAGACAGACTGTGAGAAACACACACAGATAGACCTGCGGACAGACAGACAAACAGCAAACAGACCTGCAAACAGACACACACAAAAACAGACAGGCACGCTGGCAGACATACAGAGAAACAGCCAGACTGTGGGATAGAGAGAGACAGGCAGATAAAACGACAGAGTGACAGACAGAGAAACAGAGCTGTGGATTAAACAGACAGGCAGGCAGACAGAAAAACCTGCAAGCAAGCGGACAGGGAGACAGACAGATAAGACAGCTAGCCGAGTGGAAAATCTCGAAGTTCCTCACTACTCCAGATGGCCCCAGAATATGTTAGTCGTCACAGTCAGAGGCTAATTAACTACCATGGTGTGATAGAGGCTCCAGCAGGTTACTACACCCACTATACACCTCACCCCCCCACCCCATCCCCTCTCCCCCTTCCTCCCTCCCTCCCTCTCTCCCTCCCCTTTTCTTCTCAGTCTCTCTTTCCTTCTCACTCCCTCGCCCGGCTCTCTGTCTTTCATCAGTCTGCCCCTAATTACTTCATTGTCCTTTTCACATCACCCACAGCACCTAAAGCCATTCATCCCCCGCTTACCTCCCATACTGCTGTCTACTTTATCTGTGCAGATGCTCCATTTTCAGTCTCCTCACACAAGCTCTTACCTAGCCTCTTTGTTTCTATGTAGTAGCTGTATGACTTTTGGTGTGCCGGCCTGAAATCGCCACTCACTAGTGTGTGAGCTAAACTGGCGGTGACCAGTCTGAGCTAGCAAAAAACACCAGATGAAAAGCATTTATTGTACAACTTGGCCACATAACAAAAAAAAAGACATATATGAAAGCTGAGATGACGACATTCAGGTCCCTTTGTAGTTAAAGTATGAAGAAATAATTTTAAAGAAACATTACTGACTATAAATCACTTAACGTTACTCTCTTATAAATCACTGTCTCTCAAGAACTGCCTGTAGAGTTGAGGATGTGTGAAGTTACAAGTAGTTTGCACTGTTGCCAAGGAAACCATAATGCTACATATTTTTAATGTTCTAAAAATGTCAACACTCCTTGTTGCAGGGCGCATGATACTTTGAAATATATAGTTGTTCAAGTTCAAATAGTTTTCAAGTTAGTAACACAAGATAGATATAGCTACAGAAGAGATGGGCTTTTAATCTTTTCACTGGAAATTGTATTGGCAATATGTTCAGTCAGAGATGTATTATGCTGTAGAGCTATAGGCTGTGAGGTAGTGAGGTGGTATGATCTTAAAGTCTAATGATCTCAGTCACATATCATTTTAGGTATATAATTGCATATGTCATGTTACAAGTCGATTTTTGTTTAGGCAATTTTTTCCCACAGGTCAGTCAGTCAGTCCAGCAGTCAGTCATCTGTCGCTTCGTCAGTTGGCCTCTAGAGGGCGTCTTTGACTGTGAGATGCAGTGTTTCCCATACAGTGGCACAAAATCAAAAGTTGGTCAATGTATAGAAATTAATCTAAATTGATCTCTAATGCGCCTAATGTCACATCACAGCAGATCAGCATTTTGTACTCAATCCCACAGAGTCTCCCGTTGTGAAAACAAGTGAAACATTCTACAATTTGCTCTAAACTCCCATGTGTTGGTAATGGGATTTGTAAACAGTAATTTGAAATAATTTAAATAACTCGTCCTCTGCTGCCCTACAAACGTACGTAGGTAACGTTATTACATTGGTATTTAAGTAACTTAATGGAATTTTACTTGAGGTCATTTAACCGATAACCATGCCACAGTGCTTCAGTGCATAGAATTCATTTGAATTGAATTGAATTGAATTGAATTGAATTGAATTGAATTGAACACACGCGCCGTGGGTCTGTTTAGTCTGTCTGTCTAGTCTTTTTTCTATTTGTCTGAGTTTTGCTAATATCAGTTTTATGATTGGGTTAACCTCCAGATAGACAGACTGTAAATTCAAAGTGCAGGGTGGAGAGAAAAAGAGGGGGAGATAGATAGAGAGAGAGAGTTAGAGAGCGAGAGAGGAGGGGAGAGAGAGAGAGAGAGAGACAGAGAGGCAAAGGCTGAAATTGGCGTTGATCCTCAGGTCGCCCTGCACAAAGCTGAATCCCTACCAGAGGGATGGTACCAAGGCACCAATTAGCAGTGGAGAGGGCGCATGATGATATTTCCGTGTGCTTGTGGCCTGGGCAGCTCCGTCTGAGTGTGTTATAAAAGGCAAAACCATAAACATGGAATTAGACAGTACAGGCCCTACGGCTCTTTAGGTCACAGACTCTCCCCTCCTGCGGCTTGCGAGAGCAACGGTGTGATATAAACAACACTGGCCAGCAAGCTGTTATTACTGTATGTGCTGGTTTTATAACAGGGTGGCTGATTATTTGGGCTTGTCAATATGTGAAGTTCATCAGGCCAGTGGTCCTGCTGCAGCGGTCTGCCATGCTGCTGCTCTTTCATTATTAGGTCAACTTGATGTGGGAGATAGGTGTGGGAGAAAGATCACATTGGACTGGATAGAGAGAATGTCAGTGGGTGGAAGTGATTGAACATCTTTCTGTACACACACAAATAAGCACACACAAATGCACGCACACACAGGCACACACACTGAGGTTGGCAAGTGTTCAGTTTGTTGAGTAACAAAAACATAATAGCTTTCTAACCAGCAGGTGGGGGCAGCAGACAGATCATAGCACTGTTCTGTATTGAGCAGAGCTATTATAATGTGGTGTAAGTCACAGATCTGCTGTAACCTACATACAGGAGAACAACGGCGTTCAGTCAATTTTAATTTCGCCCCACAAAGATATCAAATCATATCATGAAAAGATATGAGGAGAGGTAATATGGTGTTTTCCCCCTTTGAGTATGCACTAGAAATACAAACACGGACCCATGCAGTCATATGATAACTCCTTTCTAATACATAATACATAAAAACAATGGATCAAACTCAATTTACTTTCTCTTCATTTGCTCTTCACTCTCTGTTTCCAGGTGCACAGGTCGAGGGGGCCGCTCCACTCCACAGCCCCCTCTGTCCTGCTCTCGGCTGACTGACACTCCCCCTGCTGTTGAACCGCGGTAGAGCGAGGACCGTCCGAGGAGCGCGTTGACAGCTCAGGGCCGCGTGTGCGCCTGCATGTATGGCGAGCACCCGTTGAGTAGGTGGGTCTGCTGGAAGGGAGTGGGAGAGGTGGGAAAGGGGCAGATGGAACACAGAAGGAAGTTCACCAGCGACGCAGAGTGTGTCAGAAAGTAGAGAGGGATGGAGGGAGGGGTT